>NC_141026.1:60567500-60737500 GCF_052040795.2 Danio rerio
CATATCTAAGGTTTGTATATTAATATATGACATAATTAGTCTTACTTTCATAAATAAGTATTTTGACAGGGTTGTTGTTTAATTACAGTACAGTATTACAGTTTTTCTCAGTGGCTTTGATGCATTTCTCACAACACTATTTACATTTGCACAAAAGGTAATGCATTTACTTGCTTTTGAGGAATGAACTATCCATTTTGAGCAAGTGGCATGCTTTTGCAGGTTAATGCAAAAGCGTAAAATGCATTAACTGTTGAGCAAATGTAAATATTGTTGTGAGAAATCCGCCAAAGCCAATGAGAAAAACTTTGATACTTCTACATAACATGTCACATATAGTTTTTAAATCTATTAAAGCAGTATTTTTGTGGTCTGGGATACATTCAAGGGTCAAGAGATCTACAGGATATAATTATTAACATTTAACAGTTAAATAAAATAGTGCATTACTAAGGTTTGTACTAGGACTGCACAATATATTGTTTCAGCAAATATTGCAATGTGTGTGTCGGCAATAGTCACATCGAAAGATATGCAATGTAGCTGGGATTATAGTTGACCATAACACAGTGGAGTATTTTCAAAGTTTAGCCATAGAATGAAAGTTAATTATTTGCATGTTTTTAAGGCCTGACTGTAAGAATTTGAATTAAACTTGAGCCATTTGGGCACAATAAATAAAACGTTTGTTGAGATTATTTAAACATATCATTATTTACTCAAAATGATACAGTGTTAATATTTTTATTATTATTATTATTATTATACTGTGATTATTTAATTTCTTTTTCTGAATAGTTTGACTCCCCAAAAAATTCTAAATTATTGTTTATTTGCATCTTTTGTCTGTTGTCTTTGACTATACTTATACATGTTTAATTAAATTTAATTAAATTTAATGCAGATACACTCCCCTACAGAATCATCCCAATTGATCTAAAATTATAAATTCTTTACGTGCTATTCAAGTCATCTGGTGAAATTGCATTTATGTCACAATATATATACAAACTAGGGCAGCACGATATTGGAAAAACTGACATCGCAATATTTTTTATTCATGCATATCCCAGTGAATAAAAAATATTGCAATGTCAGTTTTTCCAATATCGTGCCGCCCTAGTTTATACATCATTAAATGACATAATTAGTCTTACTTTCCTTAATAAGTATTTTGACAGGGTATGTTTAATTATGGTATAGTAACACCAGTATTAATCCTCCTAAATACGTTCTTTATTTATTTTTTAGTATACTAAAGCAGTCTGGGATACATTAAATGGTCAAGAGACCTGAAAAATATTGTTAATATCGTTTAATGATTGCCACAAATTATGCAAACAAAGTAAAACAGTGCATATATGTTGTAATAACTATATAACTGCATAATTATTAAAATCATTCAGCGTAAATCTGCACATTTTTCTGCACAGAAATAGCACAAGATGACCACAGATTCTGTCTGGCCCTTCTACAGTATAACTAATAACTGTAGTACTGTCCATTATTAGATAACTGCATAGTTTTCAGAAGTGTAATAAACATGTAGACACCTTTGCAGAGACATTGATCTGTACTTGTAATTTACTTGAATGCCTCCAGGAGCCTCTTGAAGTTATTGCTTTACTCAGGCGGGAACAGGGGGCAAAATTCAGCCTCAGCAAAAAACCAGATGAGGAACGGTCATATTCCACGAGTGCTTGGTTTGAAAAGAGGACAGACCAAACAGGTGAAGATTAAACATCTAAAAATGTACCCTATTGCAGAGCTGGGTAGTAACATACTATGTACTCTTGATTATCAGATTACAAAAATCAAGTACTTGTTATCAGAGTTAATGTTACTTTTTTAAGGATTACATATTATATTTATACAATGGCAGTAAATTGTACACAATAGAATATTCATCTTTTTTATGTTTGTATTGTTTCATAATAAGCGCGCTGCCTTTATATTGTCATTATTCTTCATGATTGAAATGTTGCTGTTTGGTGTTTTTCATTCAGACTCATCTGCACTAGTGTTTTTTTTTTTTTACGAAATATTTAATGTCAAATTTTAATGTCATATTTGCTGTTTATTTCAATATCAGTTCTGTAATGTTGCTGTTTTCTAAACTTACGTTATTTAGAATAATATAAAGTCATACAATTTTATTCACTGTTACTATCAGCTAACACTAACAGTGAGGTATATTAGTGTATTTAATATTAGAAACATATTAGAAATAAATATATTAAGTAATTTGAAGCAACTGTCCATCATTGCACTTTAAAAAGAAGCTGTTGAGGCTCTTGTTGCTGATAATTGCAAAATAAAATAATATTTATTTTTGCATCTGTCAAAATAGTACAAGATTACCCTGCTTCAATATATGTGACCTCAAATAAGAGTTAGCAAAAAGTAATCTAAATGTAATCCAAAAGTAGTCAGATTACATTTCCATAATTGTATAATCTATTATCAAATATTCATTCATTAATTTTCAGCTTAGTCTCTATTTCAGAGGTCGCCATGGTGGAATGAACCGCCAACTATTCCAGCATATGTTTTACACAGCAGAT
Organism: Danio rerio; assembly: GCF_052040795.2. Taxonomy (NCBI): domain Eukaryota; kingdom Metazoa; phylum Chordata; class Actinopteri; order Cypriniformes; family Danionidae; genus Danio; species Danio rerio. Next base: position 60,570,065 of record NC_141026.1, read on the forward strand.
GACCTTCTAGCAGCAACCCAGTACTGGGAAACACCCATACACACTCGTTCACCCACACACACACATGCACTATGGCCAATTTAGTTAATCAATTCCCCTATAGCGCATGTGTTTGGACTGTGGGTGACACCGAAGCACCCGGAGGAAACCCACGCCAACAATGAGAGAACATGCAAACTCCACACAAAAAACACCAACTGACCCAGCCGGGACTGGAATCAGCGACCATCTTGCTGTAAGGCCACAGTGCTAACCACTGAGCCACCCTGCCACCCATATTATCAAATATATAACTCAGAAAAAAAAATTTATTTGTAATCTATAACTGATTACATTTTATAAGTAATCTACCCAGCTCTGACTTTACGGCACATATATATATACATACATACACATAAATGCTTTTATTCATATTTATGAATTCACTCATTATTAAATTTGATTTCCATCCACAGGGCATGAAATCCCAGTGTCATTCAGATCTGACCAGCCTGGCCTGTATGAGCAGTGGGTAGTGTTTGACTTCAATACGAGACCTGTACTCCGACAAAAACTAAAGGTCAGAGTTGGAGAGGATGATTGTCAGGCAGCTCCAGCACCGGAGGCACTATTAGAAAACCCAGAAGCTGCCTGCAATCTTGAGCCTTGGAATGAGGAAAGCATGACTATCATTCCTTTTGTTGAAACAGAAAAAGCACAGAGAGATCTACTAAACAGATACCAACTCATCATGATGAACCAGCAGATGAACGGTTTGATTAACCGTGAGAATTATAAATGGAGCATGCACAATTTTTTATACCAGGAGGAGAAGGTAGTCGGTGAACTGCTTTCCAGGTATGCATGTTTTAATATATACCATCAAGCCGAAAATTATTTGTACTCCTGGCAAATTCTGACTTTTAGTCACTTTTATTCAACCTGCAAGTTAGTAGTTTTTTTGTTGTTTTTTTTTTTTGCTTTTTTGACCGGAAATGACCCAGGCTTCTCCCAAAAGATAATAAGATGATGTACAAGAAGCATCATTGTAAAAAAATATTCAGCTTTTATTTACTTTGGAACAAAAAATGGCAGTCAGAATTTGCCAGAGATATGAATCATTTAGTGCTAAATTATTTTAAATTTAGTTTTTTTTTTACATTTTATTGTTATTTTAATAATAGTATATGCAATATCCGAATTGCAAAGAGGTGGGATAAATAAAACATATTTTCTGTGTCAAGCATTAATGTGTTAGATACCAATTTAGATGGGACCTTAGTATCCACATTCTCAGAAAAAATGGTGCAATGTTGTACCCTAGAAGATAGAAACCCTTGTCACTGGGGCAGTACCTTTTTTATAGGACAGAATTGTACCATAACACAAAGAAACTAATTTGTACCATTGCAGTTTGTACCTTTAAGCACACGATTTGTACCATGGGAAACCAAAATGTACCTTCGGTTTTTAAAACCTGCAGATACAATATTGTGCCTTCATCAAAGGTACAAATCTGATCGATGAAGGTACCACTGCAGTAATAAGACACTTTGTACCTTAACAGTCAAATGTGTTCCTTCAAGAACTATTTAAGGCATTTTGCTTTATCCAAAATGTGTCAATTTATTTTCACTAAATATAAAACATCAAATACATTTTTAAACAATGTTTTTTTTAAACAGTTTCTTTTTGTGTAAATGACCCTTTTCCATTTACAATAAAGAATACTTAAACATTAATCAAAAGATCTATTTTTTGCTAAACATTTCACATCTCTTTTCACCAAATTGTTACATAAATACATTCTCCCATGTACAATACACAACATGCTTTTCTCCAATTTCCACAATACCTTTGTAATCACTTAAAACTTCATTTAATTTACTTAATTTTAAAAATTGAAATCGAATTATGCATTGTAACAAGATATAATGTCTGGTTAGTTTTACAATAGTAAAATGTCTGCATCAACACTTTGCATATGCATGACGTTTGCCAGCTCACGTGCGTAGCGGAAAGCAAATGCCAAAAGGTGCAGATATTAATAATGAAAATGTATTTATTAGAAAATCTAATATTTATTAAAAATGCCTTGAATGTTTAGTTTACAATAGCTATAGTTTTGTTTTACCAGTTGTTTTGTATTATAGAACTTAATAATCATTGTTTATGACTTTCTTTAAACATGCTTTTAAATGATGATTCTTGTTTTAATATGGAAATTATTCATAAAATCACTTTGCCTTTACACTAATATTTATTTTCATAGATATTGTAATAAAGAAAAAGTTGTCCAACACTCACATACCTTTTTGTGAGAACAATTGTGTACCTTAATTTCAAATGTACCATAAAAGGTACAGAACAGTATCATAGAAGGTTTTTCTGTACCAAATAAGGTACAACTTTTACAAAGGTACAAAAAAGTTTCCTAAGGAACATTATTTGTACCACAGTGTACCTTTTTTCTGAGAGTGCAGTATCTGTTATGATATAGGCTAAAACAACAAGTGCAAAAGTAAACACTAATAGCAGTTGTCGAGACTAGAAAGGAAAATGACAACAGCCAACAAAACTCTGAATATCTGCAGAGGTTTTCACTCATTTAAAGTGCTTTAAAGTCTAAATGATTGCACCTTGATAGAGTTCTTTCTTTAGCCTGAGTTAGATTTAATTACATACTATAATGAAATGATTTTTTCAAATAACTTCAAATAGATATAAGAGAAATGTTACAATGCAACAAAAATAAACAACAATTGCATATTTTTTCCAGTCTTGTCCTAATATCTAATGGCTTATTTCCACTGAGTGGGACGATTCAGTGTAGTATACAGTACAGTATGATTCAGGACAGGTAACCCTAATCAGGATTGTGTCCGTATGACAGAAAGCTGAAATCAGCGTCATTTGTTAGGTGTGGTGTACACCAGAAAGTAGCGATCTAACCGATCGAAGGGCTGTTCACATACTGCGTCGGTTATGTGCTCAATATCGTTATTTCAAGAGTTCACACTTGACGATTGATTATAAAGCATGTTTGGCATGCTGTCCTGAGAGAGAGCTCATAAGATCCTCGAGCCCGGGGCTCCCTGTGAGAGTTGATCTACCTGAGCTCAAATTCCCCTGCTGTTTGAAGCTAGAGAACTATTAGGGATTGTTGTGAAGAGAAAACTTCACTAAAAGCACGTCTATATTTCTGATTTGGATTAGTCAATTAACTTAAGTTGCATGTTTTTGGATGGTTGGAGGAAACCGGGGAACCCGGGGGAAACCCACGCAAGAATGGGTAGAACATGTGAACTCCGCACAGAAACCTCAGCTGGCATGGTAAGGACTAGAACCAGTGATGTTCTTGCTGTGGGGCAACAGTGCTAACCACTGGGCTGCCGTGCCACCCATCTAGGAAAGGAAAAGGAGTATGGGTGGATGGGGGGATTCTTCAAAACGAAGATGACTATGGTTATGGAACTTTTTTGGTATGGTTATTTATGGAGACTTAAGAATCGTCTGATTGGTGAATCATAAATTGGATAATGTGGGACCAGCTGCAAGCAATCATACAGTAAGCACGTGATCATCTCGAAATGAGTTCATAAAAAAAACTTCACTTAAAATGTAGGTGTGCACTAAAAGAGAGAGGAAGTGGCGCCCCTTGTGTTTTACACTCATTTTTAGACTTGACATATGAACATCCCTGTAAACAACAATAATAATAGAGGACATAAAGCAGATCCTGTTCTTGCTTTTGGCATGTGGATGGTATTCTAACAATGAAATTGTGTATCACATAAGTGATTGATTTTTAGACTAGATACAAAGTTTGATTGACCTCTCCAGAAACCACAATTGTTTGAGACTCAAAATTGTTTGGACTCGTGATCTGGTTTCCTTTAAATGCACGTTAGCTAGGGGAACCTGAAAAATGCAGTTTTCGTTTGAATCAAATGTTAGACAAAAGTTAATAGACATATGTAAAATTTCAGGGCTTCTTCCACATATGAAATTCAATCATAAGCTTGATTTAAACACTTAAGGAAAATTTGATGTTTTCCTATTCAAAGACATAGGAGCGGCTCTTGCATACTTGAGAGGTGTTTCAGAGATGGCCGCTGAATAAAATGACTTGCCTTAAAGGAGTTTTTACTGAATTATACCACTCAGTGGAAATGAGCCATAAGTCCAGTTGAATTTGAATATGGCATTTTATAACAATTTAAACATATAAAATGCACTCTCTTTCCAGATTAAGTCTACGAGGGACTGTGCAGCTGAAAAATGAGTTGTCTGATGACAGGTTTGGAATGAAATGGGCCCACCCGGGTGAACTTTTTGCTGCTGTGCCTCTGTCTCAGCCACTCACACCTGATGCTCCTCAAGGTTTCATTGTGAAAAGACATGCCATCAGATCTCTTGTTCGTGTTGTGAAGAACAATGAATATTGTGGGCCTATTTATGAAGCTGAGTTTCTGAAAGATGCTGCCACCGAGACACAAGTACATCTCCAGCTTTCCAAACGCTGCTGTGCTGCCCTTAACCTGCAGAATGGAGAGGAATATGAGATGGAGGTCCAGTTTCAAGTCAATCGTCTGTGGTTCTGCGAGATGCACAAGGCAATTGATGATCTCCCGAGGTTGGACAAAGTGTTGCCTGATCTGAAAAATGCTCATCTCAGTATTTCTTTCCAGTCAGATGAAGGAGAGTTCAATGAGAAGCAGCAAGCAGCAATGGACTTTGTCTTGGGTGTGTCAGACAACAGAAGCAGCATCCCACCCTTGTTGATTTATGGACCTTTTGGGACTGGCAAAACTCGAACCCTTGCAAAGATGGCACAGGCCCTTGTACAGCAGCCACACAACAAAATCTTAATTTGCACACACACAAACAGGTAAGACATAATTCAGTGCCACTTTAGAGAACTCTCACATACGTAAATCTGAGGATATATATATAAAAAATACATATTTTCAACCATTAGAATAACAAATATTTATGTAAACAGATATGTTTGCAATATTTTAAAATATGTATTGCATATGTGCTCATACAGTGCATCTGGAAAGTATTGATAGCGCTTCACTTTTTCCACATTTGTTTAAGTTACAGCCTAATTCCTAAATGGATTAAATTAATTTTTTCCTCAACATTCTACACACAATCCCCCATAATGACAATGTGGAAAAGGAGTTTTTGAAATTGTTGCAAATTTATTAAAAATATAAACCTGTAAAATCAGATGTAAATCAGTATTCACAGCCTTTGGCTCTAAACTGAGCTCAGGTACATTCTGTTTCCACTGATCATTCTGGAGATGTTTCAGCAGCTTCATTGGAGTTCACCTGTGCTCAATTCAGCTGATTGAACATGATTTGAAAAGGTATACACCTGTCTATATAAGTCCCCACGGTTAACAGTGCATGCCGAAGCACAAACCAAGCATGAAGACAAAGGAATTGTCTGTAGACCTGTGAGACAGGATTGTCTCCAGACACCAGGGGCCTCATGTACGAAGATTTGCGTGGAAATCTTACTAAAACATTGCGTACGCACAAAGCTGTAAATGTGCGTACACAGAAAATAATTCAGATGTATGAAACACTGCTTACGCCGAATCTCACGCATATTCTTTTGTACATCCGAATGAAGGTGAAACTGAGCGCAACATGCACGAGCACAAAACCCCTCCCTGCCTCCTCCCCCGTATGAATATGCTAATGACTATGCTAATGGCAAAACCCAACGAAAAAGCAAAGGCAAAAGCAAGCAAGAAGAGAAACTTTGAACAGAATGTGAATTGGAGGTGCTGCTTTCGGAGGTAGACTGGAGAAAAGCGGTGTTATTTGCAAGTTTGTTCTCCGGAATTAACAACAAAAGAAAAAATAGAGTGGGAGAGTTTAGCTGATGCGGTTAACACAGTTGGGTCTGAACATCGCACTGAGTGCATTAACAAAAGAAATAGTGTGGTTTATATCTGTAAAATGTTGCAATACCCTTAACTGTCTCAGTGGCGCATCTCGTAAGATGCATGTGATCATGTTTTGACACGTTCGAGCATGAACTCGGCTCGAATCCGTCTGATGAACTCTTTCTTCTTTTTTTCCCCGCTACATATCAGATTTTGCCCACTATTTATCACGAGAAAGACTAGTAGGAATCATTAATAAGTTTGTGCATCATATTTTATTTGCACATTTATTGAATGGAAATGTTTCTGATTCACGCATGCAAATTCATCTTCAGATAGTGTCTTTATAGCAATGTGTGTGCGGTAGATCGCTCAGATTACATTGGGGAAACAGGCGACTGCTGCAAATTGTGCTTTAATGTTTAGCTGGTCAACTGTATGGTATGGAAACCTTACATACCTACTAGATGAACCCGTCTCATACAGCTGCCATTGCAAGGCTCAGACACTTTGTAGAGAAGAAATATAACACAACTGCCTCTAGGAGTCGCCAATGGAAATAAAACAGACACGCACAAAAAATGTGCGTACGCCAGCCAGAAAGCTGCCGTGAAGCTGCGCACATTCCCACGTTCAGTTCATTGTTAGTAAATCCAAACGTGAGCGATTCTGAGCGTGAAACCTGGCGTATGCAAATTTTTTGTGCGTACGCAGCGTTGATACATGAGGCCCCTGGACTCTTACTAGAGCTGGCCGGCCATCTAAGCTGAGTGATAGGGGGAGAAGGGGCTTAGTCAGGGAGGTGATCAATAACCCGATGGTCCAACCCAAGCTCATTTTGGAAACGTAGCCCCGCGGACGTTTCTGGAGACCGCGATTTACGTGGCCGGAGGTACGTAAAGGCCGCGTTTAGTTTTTTTCGAGCAAACGTTGCGGGGCGGTGTGGCGCCGCTCCGCCCCTCCTCTTCGCGCTTGCTGGCCGACAGCTCGCCTCCGAGTGGAGGGCTTTCCCGATGCAATCAGTTTGTCCGCTTAGCTCACAGCGTTGTGTCGGCGGAGCGGAGGCCCCAGAGGAGGAGGAGGAGCCGGCTGCGGTGGACGACGACCGGGATCGAGTCCGGGGAACAGCAGGTTCCAGAAATCAGGTAAGACGAAAAACGGAATCCGAAAAATAAGGGTGAGAAAGCGGCGGGATCCGAAAACACGGTCGAAATCGAAGACGAGGGCTTTTGCTTTTTTTTTTTTTGCTTTTTTCTGGACGGCTTTTGCGAACCGTCGCTCGGGTTTAGAGAAGGACAACCAACTGTGCAGCAATCCACCAATCAGGCACCTGTATGGTAGAGTGGCCAGACGGAAGACACTTCTTAGTAAAGGGCACATAGCAGCCCAAAAGGCATCTGAAAGACTTTCAGACCATAAGAAACAAAATTCTCTGGTTGATGGACTGAATGCCAGGCATTACGTTTGGAGAAAAGCAGGCAGCGCTCATCAGCAGGCTAACAGCATCCCTACAGTGAAGCATGGTGGTGTTGGCATCATGCTGTGGGGATGTTGTTCAGCAGCAGGAACAGGAAGCCTAGTCAGGATAGAGGGAAAGATGAATGCAGCAATGTACAGAGACATCCTGAATGAAGACCTGCTTCAGATACTCTTGACCTCAGACTGGGGCGACGCTTCATCTTCCAGCAGGACAGTGACCCAAAGCACACCGCCAAAATATCAATGAAGTGGCTTTACAACAACTCAGTGAATGTCCTTGCGTGGCCAAGCCAGAGCCCAGACCTAAATCCTATTGAACGTCTCTGGAGAGATCTGAAATGTACCCGTTGCTTCCCATCCAACCTGATAGAGCTTGAGAGGTGCTGCAAAGAGGAATGGGCAAACAATCCCAAAGACAGGTGTGCAGAGCTTGTGGCATCATATTCACAAAGACTTGAGGCTGTAATCGCTGCCAAAGAGGCATCAACAAAGCATTGAGCAAAGGCTGTGAATTTTTCAGCTTTTTTATTTGTAATAAATTTTCAACAATTTTAAAAAACTCTTTTTTCACATTGTGATTATGGGGGATTGTGTGTAGAATGTTGAGGAAATAAATGAGTTCAATCCATTTTGGAATAAGGCAGTCACAGAAAAACATGTGGAAAAAGTGAAGCGCTGTCAATACTTTCCAGATTCACTGTAAATGACATTTTTTATATCTGTGACATCCAAACATAAACTTGTTTGTTATGTATATGTGATTTGTAAATGTTGCCATATATCAGATTTCGAGACCGGCTGTTCCACAAAAGCCAGAGTTACCATGATTCATGTTGAATAGTATTGTTTGGGTTTTGCTTTTTGGCACACCAAAATATAAGCTGGTCTTTTTCAACAGGGCAGCAAACTTTCATAAATACATTTTAAATGCAATTGCATTAGTTAAATCAATCAGTAGAGTATGGAACAAGCATAATTACATAATTATTTGATTATATCAACTCAAATGATCTTTTTTTTCTCCGAAATGCAGTTCTGCTGATCTTTATATAAAAGCTCATTTCCACGAATATGTAAGGAATGGCCAGCTTCACGCCAGACCTCTGCGAATAAAGGCAATGGAAATAAAGCTCGCATCCACCGATTTCATCACTCTACAGTACTGCCATTTATCAAGAGAAGCCAATTGCTTTGAGTTTCCTGATAAAGCAGTTTTAGATTCCACAAGAATCGTCATAACAACAACATCTCTGGCTCGTTTCTTCAACGACATGAAGCTTCCTGAAAACTACTTCAGCCATATTCTGATTGATGAAGCGTCTCAGATGTTGGAGTGTGAGGCTCTTATGGCACTTAGCTTAGCGGGTAACAATACACGTGTGGTTTTAGCAGGAGATCACATGCAGATGGGACCCAAGCTGTTCTCTGTGAGGCCAGACAAATGTTCTGAGCACACCCTGCTCAATCGCCTCTTCTATCACTACCAAGCCGAAAACAGCGATGTGGCCAAACAAAGCCGGATCATTTTCAATGAAAACTACCGCTCCACAAAAGACATTGTGGATTTTGTATCAACACATTTTTATGTTGGAAGGAGTGATGTGATCAAGGCTAGAGGAAATGTGCCGTCTCATCCCCAACAACATGCTTTGCAGTTTCATCATGTAAGAGGAGAATGCTGTCTGGACCCAATGAGCATGTCCTGGTTCAATGCAGAACAAATTGTAAGAGTCGTTCACATTCTGCAAGAAATAATGAAGGAATGGCCTCAAGAGTGGGGTGCTGCAGATCCAGAATCAGTCTGTGTCCTATCTCAAGGCAGACAGGTATCAATCCTAGTACTAGTTTCAAGTTTGCTTTTCCCCTATTTTTACCGAATTGATGTCATTGTGTTTATACCTGATTATTCTGCCTTTGATATTTCAGGTGTTGGAAATCAGGTATAGACTGCGTTTGCTTGGACTGCCTCGTTTCACTGTAGAGAATGCTGAAAATGTGCAAGGTAAAGATTACTTGAATCTAAGGTCCTGTCTACACTGTCAGGTCTTGATTTTTTGTCTACATCTGATTTTTTTTTCTGTCCGTTTACATGTTCTTTTAATTGTGAACCATATCCGATTAATGTGTTTATACTTGCTAAATAATTTACGATGTCGCGCACGTTCAAAGGCGGGTTCTGGCATCTGCGCCACACTAGCCACGATGGAAGAAATTGTCTTGCTTTTAGCTCTGCGAAATATGCGAAGTTCACCCAACTTTAAAATGATTTTGAGGCGGTGGAGGGAAAGGGCCGTCATGGTAGCTTGAGCGTATGTTTTAAATATGGTGTCCTCCACCATTCAGAGGAATTTGTGGGTACAAGAGAGATCTCTGGTCTGGTGGGAGCAAATTGTGGTGACTGACCACTTTCCTTCTCCATGATTCCTCTGTTGTTGTTGTTGTTGTTGTTTACCTCGTCAGCGTCCACGTCGCTCTTCCTTCTACGTCACTAAAACGCAGAGAAGTACCACATTGTCAAGTTTAATGACGTACAAAATGGAACGCCTTAATAAATTTGATCTGCCTGTTCACATGATGGTCGCATTGTCACATATCCGATTTATGTCTGCTTTATTTCCACATATGAGGGAGGCCTGAAACCGATGAATATCCGAAAGCATGCGTTTTTTTCGTGTTTACACGCTCATAGAACAGATCGGATGTGTGTCACATATGAGCAAAAAATCGGAATTGGGTCACATTTAACTGGTAGAGTAAACAAGGCCTAAAGGCAACCCAAGCTCATTCGGAAAAAATAGCCCCGCGGATGTTTCTGGGGGCCGCGATTTACGTGGCCGGAGGTACGTATGGCTGCATTTAGTTTTTTTCAAGCGAACGCTACGTGCCGGTGAGACGCCGGCCGCTCCTCTTTGCGCTTCGCCAGCTGGGCTGATGGCTCACCTCCTCCGTGTGGAGGGCTTTCCCGCCGCAACCAGTTTGTCCGGTTAGTTTGTCATGTTACGTCAGCGGAGCGGAGGCCCAGAGGAGGAGGAGCCGGCCGCGTTCGATGACCGGGATCGAGTCCGGGGAAGAGCGCTTCCAGAAATCAGGTTAGACAAAAAACAGAATCCAAAAAATAAAGCGAACGAGTTCATAACGAGGCGACAATGCGGTGAAATCCGAAAACGCGGTCAAAAACAGATGAGGACTTTTCTTTTTTTGCACGGTTTTTGTAAATCGTTGCTTGGGTTTAGGGAGAAAGGAGGAGGTTGGCCGGGTCGGCCGATTGGCTGGCCACCCATTCAAGTTCAGTCATTCAGCCAGTTGGTCAGTCAGACAGACGGTCGCTCGACAGCGGCCTCCGGTGGCTTTTTACGCGAGAACAGCGCGTGCGCGCAAGAGGCGTTCAAGACGCGAAAAAGCTCGCAGAGTGGCCTCTCGTGGATTCACAAAAACAAAAACTGCACAAATACGTACCTCTTGGGACGTATTTCACAGTCTCCAGAAACGTCCGCGGGGCTACGTTTCCAGAATGAGCCTGGGTTGCTTAAAGGACCTAGTATACTTCAAAAGAAATCGAAAGAAGAATTGGAATTACATCATTTTGAACAAAATTCGTCGCGACAGCTCACCAAAGCAAACATTTGGGGTAATTCCTTTTGGCTCGTACACACCTTTAAGCTACCATTGATAGGAATTGGTGACTGTGTTCTGAAACTCTTTGCCCTTCTATGACCTGTAATTGTTTCGTTTCTCATATCCTTGGAGAGGGCTACACGGTGGCTCAGTGGTTAGCATTGTCGCCTCACAGCAAAAATGTCACTGGTTCAAGTCCAGGCTGGGCCCATTTTTGTGTAAAGTTTGCCCGTTCTCCCCGTGTTGGTCTGGGTTTCCTCCAGGTGCTCCGGTTTCCCCAACAGTCCAAAGACAAGGAATTGATTAACTAAATTGGCCGTAGTGTATGAGTGTGTGTGAATGTAAGTGTGTATGGGTGTTTCCCAGTACTGGGTTGCAGCTGGAAGCGCATATGCTGCATAAATTTTATGCTGGAATAGTTGGCAGTTCATTCCACTGTAGCGACCCCTGATAAATACGAGACTAAGCCAAAGAAAAATGAATGAATGAATTCATGGAGGTCAAAAAAACAACACCACCAAGTTAGCAACATGAATGCACTGGAGGGTGGAGTAGCAGAGCTGGTATAGATGTATATGCACATATACGATCGATCACAGATAAATTTTTAAGACTCTGAGGTGTTCACACCACTACATTTGGTGTCTGTCCATGGTAAATGGAAAGCAACGTAAATAATTTAGCACAATGCACAGGCTAGAGGAGGCTGACAAACATTTACGAAACTGTTCTACTCTGACCATCGTTGTTTAGGGGTACACGCAAACAGTTGCCCTTAAAACAAAGAATGAAAAAGAACTTAATGTGAAGTATATTGGGGCCTTTATGCTATTCCTTGATTACATACAAACATGTATGCATGTGATTTACAGTGTACTGCCTTTCCAATTTTTTCCAGGAAAGCAGTTCAGAGTAATTGTGATTTCCACTGTGCACACCAAGGACAGCCTATTGGAGACGGACAGGACCTGTCTTGAGTTTTTCAATGACATGCGAGTCCTGAACACCATCATGACAAGAGCCCAATCACAAATATTTGTTGTTGGAGATGCCGCTGCACTTTCATGCCATCAGTTCGGTATGTGCTGGAGACTTTGGAGAGCATACATAGAGGAATGCATCAACAAGGAAAGTTGCCACGACCTTACTCTGGATTCTTTAAAGCAAGATCTCCTGGAGATTTCTAAACTCTGCAGGAGCGAGGATGAAGAGAACAGCGATAGTGAATCAACTACATCTGAACTACCGGACACTGAAGACCTAATACTTCAAGAGCTTCTTGATGAGAGCAAAGAAATCAATGTTGCTTTGACAGAGGAAGGATTATTTCCAGTTTTTCAAAATCAGGAAGCATTCAGTAGTGCAAATGACCAAGTTGCAGAAGTATATTATGAAGAGCCTATGTTTACTAGCTCTACTGTCCACAAACAGTGTGAGATAGTCAAAGAAGGTTATGACAGAGGATATGCAAAGCCACTTGACGAGTCCACTCTGAGAATAGACATCAAGGGTAGAGCGAACATCGGAAGGGCATTCCCTGGAGATAAAGTAACGGTGGAGATCCTGAGTGCAACATCCCATCCTCCAATGGGAAGAGTGATCAACATCCTTGAAAGTGCAGATACTGTCAAGGAATTTGTCTGCGCACTTGAAAGACATGACAATCAAGTAATGACGCCTATAAACAAATGCATCACCAAGATCTTCACACCCTTTTGGAAAGACAAACCAAACCACATTGCTGTAAGGAATCCTGAGAGCCTCAAAGTAGAGAAGTTTATCAAAATCAACGAAGAAGCACACAGGAAATCTCTCTTTATTGTCAAAGTCCTTAGTTGGAGAAACGTTTTCAGATATCCTTTGGGGATTGTCGTAGGTGTGCTTCCTAAAATAGCAACTTTAGATGATGGATTGCATGTACTCAGCATTGAGTACCAGTTGAGAAGGACACTTTCCTCATCTCTGAAAAAGCAGATGCAATACTTACAACATCTTGATATTTTCGAAAAAGGACGAAGAGATTTTCGCATGCTCCCAACCTTCACAGTTGATCCCGCACATTCGCAAGATCTCGATGATGCAATAAGTTTGCAGGATTTTGGTGAGTACCTTGAAATAGGAGTTCACATTTCTGATGTTGCAAGCTTTGTGGCTAAAGACAGCGAACTGGACAAATTTGCCAGACAGCTGTGTACTACATTCTACCCTCGTGAGAAGGAGCCAATATACATGTTTCCCAAAGAACTGAGCACCAATTTGTTAAGTTTAATCCCTAACCAGGACAGACGAGCAATCTCATTGATTATAGAAGTGGATGCACAGACTAATCGCATAAAGAGAAGATTTATCTGCAAGTCTGTGATTCACTCCAACAGGAAATTTTCCTATGATGAAGTTGAGGACATTCTTGAAAATGGTCAGCCGCTTTCTGACCTGCTTGAAAAGTGTCTTGTAAGAGTGTCGAACTTTGCTGAGGTTCACCGAAGATACAGAAAGCAGGATGACTGGTGCTACAAGATGCCAGATGAGGATGTGACCCTTGGAAGAAGGAGATCTCACCAAATGGTGGAAGAGCTGATGGTCATGTTTAACCACATGGTTGCTGAACGTCTTTTATCTGATAATGCAACAAGAAGCAAAACTCCATTGAGATGCCAGGACAGGCCTCAAACAGACAAACTCATTGAGATTTTTGACAAAAACGCAGCCTTGATTCCGCTGTCTGTTCACTTCTCAAGTCAAGCTCATGAACTGAATAAGCAAGGTTTGATCCAGCACAACCCTCAGACTGACTCAGACACGTTCCCAGTGTTAAAATCAATCCTCAGATGCCTGAAGTCAGCAGCAGAGCAGGAAAACATCTACAAAATAATTGACTTTGTTGCAACTGATGACATTCATCCTCAGCTTCTGCCTTTTGCTGTTGCATTTAGGCGGTTGTTTCACAAGGCGTGCATTCAGCGCTCAAACTCAACGCATGTCTCAAGAATAGGGCACTATGATTTAGATCTTGACAGCTATACATGGGCCTCATCTCCAGTTCGCCGATACTTAGATGTAATTGTGCAGCGCCTTCTTCATTCTGTGATTGACAGGACAGATGTTAAGTACACAACTCAAGACATTAACCTGTCTTGTTTGGAATTCTCCAGGAAAAATGATCAACAATCGGCCTATGAGAGGAAGGCAAATGCTCTGCATTTTGCATTAAAACTGTCAAGCCAAAGTGAAAGGAAGGTGGCTTATATTGTGGAGCTCAATCCATTAGGGACAAACTTTAAAGTGTCCTTTCCACTTAACAGATCCTCTATATCAGAAAACTTAGACATTATGAGCAGGGATCTTCTGCTGGCTGTTCAGCCAGAGTTTGATGTAACAAACAACAGCATGATCCTGAAATGGGAGCGAAGGATATATTCATTCTCCAATCCTCACATCCATGCTGAAGTGAAGCAACAAAACCCAAACTCAGTCATGGCCTATGTCCCTGCAAAGACCTGGAAATGCATTGCAGATGCTATCAGAGAACAAAACTGGAATGCCATTTTTCCTCTTATTGAGGAACTTCAACGCAACTCTGGACAATTTCACGAAACACTGAGTGCTTTAAAATGCACGAAAAATTATGACCCCTTGCATGCTGAGCATTATGCTGAACTGTATCTGAGAATTAAGCAAGGTGAGGCGGTCGAAGTGCAGCTTGGTGCATCCACAGCTCGTGGTTTAATGTCTCCATCGATTCAGCTGTTTGTTGTGCATCCAAAGTTTGAGATTTGCGTGGAGCATGTAAGAGATCCAGTCAAGTGTTTTTCTGAATACGCACTAAGCTCATCAAGGAGTTCATACAACTTGTACAAGGATTATCAGGCAATATGGAGACCTATGTGCGAGATGGAGTCAGCCTCCAGCGCTGTGGCTGAAAATGAGAGCATTCTTATTGTAGATGTGCCCTTGAAATGGGAAAACTCCAATCCGAAGAGGCTTCAGGGGTTTTTTCTGCTCCCACTTGACAAGAAATCTCAGTGGTCAATAGACTGTGATCTCAGAAACAGTTTCCTATGCATTCGAACGAGGATTCAGAAACAGAGTAGCCCATTTCTGGAGAGCGCTCAGAGCACAGCGCTCATGGATATTCCTTCTTTCACTTGGGTAGTTCATGGTGTAATTACAGAAGTTGAAGAAACAGAGTCCAAAGAATCAACGAATCAAGAACCAAAGAGTTTGCGAATTGATTTTCTGATTAATCACATGCCCATGACAAACATTCCAGAACAAATATTCCACGAGAGGACGAGATTTACCCTGGAGCTGATTCCAAAGCTTCTGCCAGACGTGTAAGTTTGCAAATAATATACCTTACAACTATAGTTTAAAATGCTAAATAATACAGAGTTAATCATTGCAAATTTATTTGTGAATACATTGTATAGTTTAATACGGTTGAAGATAGAAGTATTAGCCTTCCTGTGAAATTGTAATTCAGTAAAAAAAAATTGTGAAGTTTCAAGAGTTCACACTTAGCTCATGATTTATCACATAGCTTGTTTGGCGTGCTGTCCCAGGAGAGAGCCCTGAGCTCAAGGGATCCTTGGGCCCAGGGCTTCCCCCTTTTCAAGGGGCAAGGGGAAATTCCCCCGCTGCTAAGGCCAAGGTGAACTTCCTGAGAGTAAGACATTAGAAAAAAGATTTAGGCTTATTTTATCTATAGTATGGAGCATATATGGACGGTGGGAGGAAACCAGGGAACCCGGGGGAAACCCACGCGGACACGGAGAGAACATGCAAACTCCGCACAGAAATACCAGACGGCCCAGCAAGGACCCGATGCCATTGGTATTCTTGCTGTGAGGCAACCGTGCTAGTCACTGGGCCACCGTGCCACCCATTCTGGATAAAGGTGGAAGAAGGGGAGGAGAGTGGGTTTCTTCCAGGCAAAAATAGTTGTAGAAAGGAAATGAGGATATATATAGTGACTTGGGATCCTTTAATTGGAAGATCATGATTAGCTAATGTGGGCCAGCTGAGTCAATCATGAGCATGTGCTCCTCTCGAAATTAGTGTAATATTAAACTTCACTTAGCAAAACACAGAGGACGATGAAAAATAAGAATGTATATATTATTTCTTTAGATTGGCTATAGAACAAATCACTGTGGGCGTCACGGTGGTGTAGTGGGTAGCTTTATCGCCTCACAGCAAAAAGGTCACTGGGTTAAACCTTGGTTGGGTCAGTTGGCATTTCAGTGTGGAGTTGTCCGCGTGGGTTTCCTCTGGGTACTCCGGTTTCCAAAGTCCAAACACAAGCGGGGGGACATGTAGGTAAAATGAATAAGCTAAATTGGCCATAGTGGATGTGTGTAATTTCAAGAGTGTATAAGTTTCCCAGTGTTGGTTTGCAGCTGGAAACATATGCTGCGTAAAACATATGCTGGATAAGTTGGTGGTCCATTCCACTGTGGCCTTATTATTAACCCTGATTATTAAAAAGAAAATGAATGAACGAATAAACAAACCACTGTTGTCCAATGACCTACCAAAACTTATCTAAGGGTGCTTTCACACCTACACTTTTGTTTGGGAACGTGTCTCGTTTGCCCAGTTAGCGCGGTTCGTTTGGCATATGTGAACAGGGCAATCGCGCTCTGTTCCGCGCCAAAGTAATCGCTCCGAGATCGCTTGAATGAGGTGGTCTCGGCTCGATTGAAACGAACCCTGGAGCGGTTCGATTGCAGTGAGAAAGCGATCCGATCCGAGCACGGTTATATCACAGTGTTTTATGGATATGTAATAGGCTTACGGCTATATGAAGAGAGAACTATGAGTAGGGCGGGAAGTTTCGCGAGTCTCCGGATGCCCGCAAACGAGTGATGATCTCCCGGTAATCTCACGTCTCCCTCCCGGTCCTCAAATAGGCATCAATGCGCACCCTTCTCACTCCTCCCCACCGCATCTCTCCTCAGACACGTCGCGCGCACCCTGTTAATCACCACCAAACCACCACCTCTCCTGACAGCTGAGCGAGACGCTGCAAAATAAACACTCTGACCAATGTGAGGAGAGTTTACTCACACGTGACTTGTTTTAGCTCTTTTGGTCCGATTAGAAACTTTGCAGTGTGAAAGCGAACCGCTCCAAGAGCAAAGAGCAACAATGTAACAACTGTAATCTCTGTTTCAGAACAACTGAATCGATTCACAGGTGTGAAAGCACCCTAAGTTAGCCTAATTGCAAAAACTAGTATCTTACAAAATAACTAGTAAAATCGTATATACTGTCATCATAGCAAAGACAAAATAAACTAGTAAGAATTTAGCACTTGAGAAATATTTAAAAATTTCACAAGCTAATAACGTTGTCTTCAACTATACCCTTAATTTATATAAGCACTTGGGATCTGTGATATCTAGAGCCAGACAGAATTAACACATTCTATAACAATTACTTGTATGTAAGATTTACAATGTAAATCCAATTGGAACCACTTGATTAATTGTTTTGCTCTGTTATTTCTTTTGCAGGCGCAAAGAAAATGCAATTGACAGTCTAACCAAAGCCAACCAGCTTGTAAAAAACATTGCCATGGGCAGGAGAATCACTTCGGACAGAGGTACTACAGTTTCACATCCACTGTTAATTTGAATGCATTTAGCATTATACTCTAAATTAGTGTTTTACTAGTCATCTTCATCAAATATATCACTTCAGAAGTAGTTCAATTTTGTTTAAAAGTAAACTGTATCTCTCCAAAAGGATGTAAAATACCAAATCAGAATACAGGCAGATTTGAGATCAACAGTTATCATCCTTCTGGGTTATCCCATCTAAACAACAGCCAAAGTAAAGCAATAAGAGAAGCACTGACTAACCCATTCACACTTATCCAAGGACCACCGGGTGAGCCTCTCTTTGTTTTCTCAAAGTCCATTGAAATTCTCAAAGTCCTTTTTTAATTATTTTATAATTTATCTGCATTTTCTCAGGGACTGGAAAAACTGTTGTTGGTGTCCATATTTTGTACTGGCTGCACAAGAATATCCAACAGCTCCAAGCTTCTGGTTCAAAGAAGAGAGCTATTCTGTACTGTGGCCCGTCAAATAAATCTGTTGATGTTGTTGCAGGTAATGCAAAATTTTGTTTATAAAGCTTTTATATTATTTGTATACATGCATTGTGTTGTGAAAGGGATGCTATGCAAACCGGGGTAGTTCCAAATGCAGCTTTATTATAAGAATGGTCAATCAGGCAAGGGTCAAATACCAGTATAAACAGTGTAGTAGACAATCCAGAAGCAAATCCAATAAAACAGGCAAAAGGTTCGGGGCAGGCAGAAAAGGGTCAAAACACGATAATCAGTCCAAAAGTCAAAAACACAGGCAACAAGGAAAAATGCTTACGTAAGGACAGCAACAGCTTAACAATACTCAGCAACATGTGTGTGGAACAGAGGGGTTTAAATAGTCCAAATAATCATTGTGTGAGTGGCTTCAGCTGTGAGAGTTTAATCAGTCTGGATCTTGAACCGGTTGTGTGTGTGTGTGTGTGTGTGGCCTGACTGGGTGTTGTAGTCCATAACATGGCAGATATGTAGTTCAAGGAGTGTGAATGTTTACCAGTGACCTCTGGTGGTAAGCGATCGCTGGTAATCATGACACATTGGCTTGCTTTTTGTTTATTGGAAGAGTAAAGGAAGTGCTTGGAATCATTGGGACTGTGGATATCATCATAATAGAACATCATTTTTTTTAGTTTATTTATTTCTAGAGGACATTTAAAAACAGCCAAAGACCAAATCAAAGTGGTGTACACCAGATGGATAAAATAGATCAACAACTAATTTGAAGGTAAAAACTAAATAAACCACATACTAAGCCATCACATAGTAAAAACCAATAAAAAAACCCTACTGTAAATAAAAAATTGGCTGACCAATGAGATTGGTGATTTTGTTTACATACCTTGAGCTGCAGAAGTTACAGTAAACTTTACTTGGTGGCGCTCAAGCACAAAAGGCTCTAGCTGAGCACATAGGAACTGCAAATCAAATAGGATTAGGTGGTGAGTTTAATTTCACTTCATTTTTTTAATGGCTTGTAACTTTTTCTTGCAAAATCTTTGCCCAGATGTTTGTGTGCTGTGGAGGACGTTTAACAGAAAAGCTTATGCGATGAATACACAAGGACAAAGCAGGTTGCGCTAGAATGAAGACTAACGAGAAATTACCAAGAAATATTTTTTATTATTTATTAAATTGCCCATAACATTTGTGTTTATTAACATCCTTAAACACTCCCCTCACAGTAACAGAAAAATAGTAATTATTGTTAGTGTCACAAAAACTGTTCTATTGTGACATTTGCATGGCCTAGCATTTGCAGATGTATCCGCTTGTTAAGTGGTTACGTGTTTGTGACGTGTGTAATACTGTTTCCGGATCCAAGCCGCCACTCATTTGAGTGGAGAAATCATTCGTTTATGATCACGTTTTATTCATATCACACATTAAAGTTAATTTTACATAAAGTCATAGTGTACACAACAATCTCTGAGCTTGCTGCATAACAAATACCAAAAATGTTACAATTTATAAAAAAATTATTCACTCTCTGGTCATCGGATATTAGGCATGGACATATATACTGCGATCATGATTTTTCAAGAATATTAAATCGCTTTGTAAACGTTTATTATTATATTATTATTATTACTATTTCACGAGTCTCCCCATTCAGTTGAATACACAGCAAATTCATCAGAGTTAAATTCTCGGTGTTGAAGCATTTCAGAGTAAAGTGTTGACGTTAAAGAGTTAGATTTTGATAAATAAATATAATAAGAGTTAGAATTGATTTTATTCAGTGCGAAATCAAGGAGTTATCTTTTTTACACTTGGTGGTGTTATTTCCAACATCCGGGAATTCATGCAGCCCCAGTCACTGAAGAATTTTCCAGACGCCATTTTCCATCTGAAGTTTAGAACAGCAATTGGTGAGTCAAACTACCTAAATGTTGGTATTTTACTGACTTTCTTTAAGGAAATACAGTTGTAAACATATTGTTTAGTTAATAACTTTAGAATGGAGTGACAATTTTAAACTTCTGCGGTTCATTCATGGTCGTTTGTGTATCTAGCTTAACTGCATTACTATTCACTTCTTTTCAAGAATGTTTTTATATGCTCACGCATACATAGTGCATAAAAACATCAAATGTACATGTTCAACACATTTCTGTCACGTTTAATGCCATTTTGTGCGTTGTTACCCATCTGTAAAATAAAATCGACACTTCTCCTTTAATTCGAAGCAAACTAGCGAGGGAATCCTCGGAGCAGCCTAGCCTACTCTGCCCGGATGCTAACGGCAACACACGACGGTTTCCATAAGCTCTGGAGTTTCTAAAACATATCTGGTGAGTAAATGAACTTATGCTTACTTGTAAAAGGCTTCCTGACTAAAACATATGATTGTTTGTTATTCGTGTACGTTAATTTGGTTATTTTAAACACCGCAGCCCTTTTAAACTGGTTCATTCGTGGCCGTCCATAACGTATACCGTTACTTAGTCCATAGACTCGCGTGATAACGTACGCTTGAATTATATTAAGTGTTGACAACCATTAAAGTCGGAATGTTAACATTAATGTCTTTAAATGACCGCGTTTGCACTTTCTCAGACATTTGACGTTACAAAAGTCTCCCGGAAGTTGCGGGACTAACGTTAACGTTATCCCGCAAATGCACAGAGACTCCCAGATGCCCAAGTAGATGCCCGCAAATGAATGATAATCTCCCGGAAATCGCGCGTCTCCCGCCCGGTCATTAAACACTTTGCACACCCCTCTCCACCGCATCCCTCCCAGCTCTTCAGGGACGTCGCGCGCAAGTCACCCCCACCGCTCTTTAGGTACGTCGCGCGCAACTCACCCCACCGCTCTTCAGGTACTCATCTCTCCCGCTACCTCCCGCAAATCAACTCTGTATCCCCCGAAAATGACTTTTCCCAGCTCGGGATGTCTGACGTTAGTAAGTTAGGCTATTTATGTAGTCAGGAACATCTTAGTCAAGCTTTTTCTACCGCATGATATTGTGCTTAAAACTAGGCTAAACTTAGCATGTAATGTACACAACATTTCCGTTTTATTAAAGACAATTTAGTGCGTTGTAAACAGCCACCTGTCTGTAAAATTAATCAACTGATTCATATTTGAGCAGCCTAATGATTATACAGGTTTGATTTGTAGATTTATTATCAATAATCAACATCTGAATCAAAAGATATCTGAAAAAGTGTGAGGCATACTTTGTGATGTTCATCTCTCCTTTTTATCTGAAGGTTATGCATATGTGTTAGATACTAATGTTTTGTTGTTTTTTAACAGCCACAGTTCTCTATACAATAACACAAGACCCTGTGACGGTGGCTGATTAGAGACGGATGGTGTATTTCCAGAGTTGGTGAAATGACCAAGCACACCTTCTTGGTCATATGTGGTGATAATAATGAAGGTATGTTTGATAAAGTTCTGTATTTGTTTCACAATAAGCTGAGAGGGTATTAGAGCATTAAAGAATAATGAATGACATGAAGGTGATAAGTTTTGTATTGTGGGTGAACTGTTACTTAAATAATGTTTTGCTCTTTGCTTTGCACTTTTCCTCTTCTGCGTATCCTTATATTTTAGATTATATTTGGACCTGAAACATCTGCTAGACTCCAGGAAAGGTGGCGTCAATACTGGACCTGAAAGGGCCTAACAAGTTGAATCTGGTAAAGAAACACGCACGCACGCACGCACGCACGCACGCACGCACGCACGCACACACACACACACACACAAACACACACAAACACACACACTCACACGCTTACAGAAAACTTTAAGTTTATGAATATATTTTACACTGTGGCCAATATTTTGGGGAAGTCAGCATCACTAAATGATATAAAAGATTTTAAGCTCCTCTAAATTTTGCTCCAAGTGTTGTGTTAAATTGAGGATTCTGGACAGACAGCTGCCTGTTTTTTCAGTTCTAGTCATAGTGGTTAACCTAATTGTTTTTGGAGATCCAACAGTGATGTATGTGTTTTTTCTACTTTTCCATATCCTGTCACCTCAACCAGCTGGGAGAGTCAAGTTGTGGATCATCATGAAGATTTTCAAAAGGTGAGTTTAGATTTCTTGAATGTTTTATTTACTTTAAATGTTCTTTTAAATATATCATAGAATTTGATTGCAATTTGTTTTCAAACATTTATCTTCTTAGAAGATAGTTCTTAGAAGAGCATCACCCTATATCCGTGCATCAGGAACCATCAGACGAGCGATCAGCAGCTACTACTGTACATCGTCATGGATAAAAAGGTCATCCTGTGGCTGGGAAGCACTTCATTCACAGGACATGCTTGATGAGATTTCCTAGCTCCAGTTTGTTTTTACACAAGTTTCCAGCATTTATACCTTCATTTAAACTGCTGTGTTTGATATGGAGGACCAAGGAAACACCAGAAGTGAAAGATTTGCACGCCAAGTTGTTTAAAATGTAATTTCAGAAGAAAACTATGCGTTCAGAAGAAAACTATGAGTGACGATACTGTATATTGAACTTTCAAATTGCTCTGATGAAACATCAAGTTTGGACCAAAGGACTAAAACAGCCTTTTTGAGCACTGGTCATACATATTTTGTTGATGCTGTCTGTACTAATAAAACATTTAAAGCATATTTGACATTGTTGCATTTTAAAAATTGAATGAATTGTTGAAGTGGTGAATTATTTCAAATAAAATGTTTTTTCTTTTGTAATTTACGGTCTATTTGAGTTTTTTTACCATATTTACACTCAAGAGAGTTGAATAAAATAATATATTACACCGGGCGGTGTTAAATATAGTTACATTTTTTAACTCTGCCCAGAGTTAAAATTAACCCTTACTT
The DNA here is from genome assembly GCF_052040795.2 of Danio rerio. NCBI lineage: Eukaryota > Metazoa > Chordata > Actinopteri > Cypriniformes > Danionidae > Danio > Danio rerio. The sequence continues at coordinate 60,592,981 of NC_141026.1, forward strand.
CGGTGTCAATATGCCAACCCTTTTGAAAGTGTTGATTTAACTCTGTTTTGAGTGGACCCCATGAGACACTTTCAAAGTGTTGAAATTAACACCCATAGAGTTGTTTTGGGTCCCCATATTTTGCTGTGTAGAGCGCTTGGACCTGGAAGCCGCTTCGCATGACGTCACACTTAACAAGCGGATACCTTCTAGACTTGACAGAAAATAACAAGCTAGTGTCAGAAGCATAAAGTTGCACAGCGCCACCTTGTGTACTGTGTATTTCTGTCGATACTTTGAAGAAAGCAAAAAACCTGTAACCATTGACTTCCATAGAAGGAGAAAACAATACTATAGAAGTCAATGGTTACAGGTTTTCAGCTTTCCTCAAATTTCCTTATTTTATGATCATCAGAAGAAAGAAACTCAATTTGAAACAAGTAAAGGGAGGGTAAATGGCGACAGAATTTTTCAGTTTTGGTGAACTAGCCCTTTAAACAACTCTCTAAAAGTTTAAATAATAAAGTATTGTGTAGTACCCATGATATCAATATTGTGCATGTTCATTGTCACGATATATTGAATTATTGAATATTGGTGTACAGTTGAAGTCTGAATTATTAGCCCTTCTGTATATTTTTTCCACAATTTGTTTAATAGAAAGAAGATTTTTAGCACATTTCTAATCATAATAGTTTTAATAATTCATCTCTAATAACTGATTTATTTTATCTTTGGCATGATGACAGCACATAATATTAGACTAGATATTCTTCAAGACACTAGTATTCAGCTTAAAGTGACATTTAAGGGTTTAACTAGGGTAATTAGGGTAAAGTTAGGGTGATTAAGCAAGTCATTGTATCACAGTGGTTTGTTATGTAGACTATCCAAAACTAATATTGCTTAAAGGGGCTAATAATATTGACTGTAAAATGGGTTTAAAACTGCTTTTATTCTAGCCGAAAAAACTAAACAAAACAAATAAGACTTTCTCCAGAGGAAAAAAATATTAGTTATTAAAATATTAAATATTAAAATATTTACATTGCAAAATTCCTGAATCTGTTGGGAAATATTTGACAAAGAAAATTACCAGTAGGGGGAGTCATTCTGACTTCAACTGAACATTGAACACTGCAGACATTATTGATTACTGTATGACCTACAGTACTTACAATCATCTTCTTGTCTTTGCTGTGCCTGTATTCGTCCAGCAGATTGTCAGATTGTTGTAGACTATCCAAAACTAATATTGCGTAAATATTGCGTAAGGGGCTAATAATATTGACCTTAAATGGATTTAAAACAATTAAGAACTGCTTTTATTCTAGCCTAAATAAAACAAATAAGACTTTCTCCAGATGGAAAAATATTTTAGGAAATACTGTGAAAAATTCCTGAATCTGTTCAACATCTTTTGGGAAATATTTGAAAAAGTAAACAAACAAAAAAAAAGTCACAGGAAGACGAATCAATGTCACTTCAACTGTATGTCTAAATGAGATGGTGTGAGACGTAATGTGAGGTTGTTCATCTGAAGATTTATCTTAAAAACTTTAAGACCTGTCCTTTTATACCTACCATATAGTTTTTAAAAATGTCCTGATTCTGTAAAACATGACATTTAATAGGGTGTCCTGACATGACTGCACATGCACAAACACTGTACATACCTGACCGAGGAAGATCACTGCACTTCTAATGGTTTATATAATTGTGTTGCAGGTCATCTCCTACATCTTCGAGACCATCTTAAACCTCTCCGGGTCTACAGTGATCAGATGGAGATGTTGGAGTTTCCGTACCCAGGCTGCAATCTGAAGCTGTCGCGTAACTCTAAAAGAGGAGAAAAACCCAACACTGAGCTCAGGTATTTGACAAATAATGTCCATTGAGTGTAGATACAAAACACCAGTGTAATATATATATTCAGGGCCGGAGTGGGACTCCTTTTCAGCCCTGGAGTTTCAAGCCTCAGACCGGCCCACCTCAGTTCACGACAGAGTATATTAAAATAAGGTCATTTCCAATTCAGTTTCTAATTACACTATCACGTCTTTTTTTGAGAAAACAGCTGCTTTAGAACTTCAAATGTTCAACAACCCTTGCAGTATTATATGTCTTAACTCTTAACAATAAAAATGTAAAAAATAACATACTCAAAAGAGGAACAAACCCAGGTCGGCGGCTTTGTAATCTAACTTGTTAACCACTAGACCACAACAGTTGTATAGTGAAAGGTGACTCTTCTGAGTTATATCATCATTAACCTGCAGGCTGGTTATATATAAAAAGAGCAGAGCTGCAGTAAAATAATGAATAAGAAGACTGTGGTCAAGTAAATAAATAAATTAATTTAAAAAGTGTGACTGCTGAGAGCAACCGATTCTGGAGCTAGGAACACCGGCCCTCAAGGCCAAAAAACGGACCGGCCCACCGGGAATTCTCCCAGTCCTCCCGATTAGCCAATCCGGGCCTGTATATATTTGTGTGCAGAGATTTCAATTTAATTCAAGTTTATTTGTACCTGTATAGTGATTTTCACAATGACAATCATTCCAGTGCAGCTTTGCAAAAAGTGTGCGTTATTACATTACAATCGTAATCAAAAGCGAAGTGGGCTTTACAGCTATCAGTTGTACAGCAGCATAGTTAAATGCACAGTTAAGGAAAATAATGTCCTTTTTGAAGGAATGACAATATACACAGTTGAAGTCAGAATTATTAGCCCCCCTGTTTATTTTTTTTTCCCAAATTCTGTTTAACGGAGAGCAGATTTTTTCAAAACATTTATAATCATAATAGTTTTAATAACTCATTTCGAATAATGGATTTATTTTATCTTTGTCATGATGACAGCACATAATATTGGACTAGATATTCTTCAAGACACTTCTATACAGCTTAAAGTGACATTTAAAGGCTTCACTAGGGTAATTAGGCAAGTTATTGTATGATGATAGTTTGGTCTGTAGACTATCAGAAAAATATATATAGCTTAAAGGGGCAAATAGTTTTGACCTTAAAATGGTGTTTAAAAAATTAAAAACTGCTTTTATTCTAGCCAAAATAAAACAAATAAGACTAATAAGAAAAGAAGAAAAAACATTATCAGACATACTGTGGAAATTTGCTTGCTCTGTTAAACATCATTTGGGAAATATTAAAAAAATACAAATAAATTTAAATTTATAATCATGATTATAAATGTTTTTAAAAAATCTGCTCGTTAAACAGAATTTGGGGAAAAAAATAAACAGGGGGGCTAATAATTCTGACTTCAGCTGTATACACTGACAAAAGTCTTGTCGTTGATCCCACTTGTAAGAGCAACAAATAATAACTTGACTTCTAGATCATTTGGACAAGTGGCAGATTTTTGCAACTAAATATATGTTGATCTGCATTCCAATCATCTCAGATTCTCACAGAAATCAGTCAAGTTTAGTGTAGGAGAAATCATGGTTTGGCGTTACATTCAGTATGGGGGCGTGCGAGAGATCTGCAACATCAACAGCCTGAGGTATCAAGACATTTGTGCTGCCCAAACCACAGGAGAGGGACAATTCTCCAGCAGGATAGCGCTCCTTCTCATACTTCAGCCTCCACATCAAAGCTCCTGAAAGCAGAGATGGTCAAGGTGCTGCAGGATTGGCCAGCCCAGTCACCAGACATGAATATTATTGAGCATGTCTGGGGTAAGGAGAAGGAGGAGGCGTTGAAGATGAATCTAATGACTCTTGATGAACTCTTGGAGTCCTGCAAGAACGCTTTCTCTGCCATTCCAGATGACTTTATTAATCAGTGATTTGAGTCATGTCAGAGATGTATGGATGCAGTCCTCCAAGCTCAAGATGGAGTCAGACACAATATTCATTCTGTCTCCACTGCAGCAGGACTTTATATTCTATACTGGACATTATTTCTGTTTAGTCACAAGACTTTAGTCTAAGTAGAGACAGACCTTACTAATGAAATCATTTAAAATCAAGGCATGATCAGATTTCATTGTGCTCAAATAAGCAAAATCTAGAGCAGTGGTTCTCAACTGGTTTGGCCATGGGACCCACATTTTTACATGGTCATCAACCCACAACTAACTATAATATAATTTTAGTAATTATAATTAATTTGTATTTATTTGTTAACATAAAGTAGTGACAGATAAATCATAAGAAAATCACCAAGACTTACAAATAAACACTGGTCTATTATTGTCATTTAACAAAACGTCTCAAATTATAGAAATATTACAAAGTAAAAATGACAAATGTTTGGTTTCTAAAAGTGCTCTTGTGAGCACACATTACTACATATAACACTGAGGCTTTAAGTCTTTTTTGTCGTCAATATATGTAAATCCATATTTACATATTCGGGTTCGTTTTTGCGCTTCGACATATTTGTTGCTACAATTAAATGAAATTTCACATGTCAAACGGTACAGTTGTAGCTCGGGCATTTCAAAATAAAAGTCTTGTATAAGCAAAATAAGGGAAAAACTAAACATTTGTTGTTTTTTTTGAACACATACTCTGCGACCCACTGAAAATGTTCCCGCGACCCACTTTTGGGTCACTGACCACTTTTGGGTCAGTTGAGAAACACTGATCTAGAGGCCTTTGCCTTTCATATAAGACACTTCTGATACCAAATGATAAAATAGAAGTCAAGGTATTATTATTTGTTGTTCCTAAAACTTGGATAGGCCACAAGACTTTTGTCAAGTAGTGTACAAGTAAAAACAAAATTAGTTTATTATTATGATAAATGCTGTTTAACACAGAGATTTTTTATGCATTTTAAAAATAGAATTGTCTTTGCCACTATGACAGAATTTACTGGTTATGTTGCAACCAGTATTCAGCTTAAAGTGACATTTAAAGACTTAACTAGGTTAATTAGGTTAACTAGGCAGGTTGTGTTAATTAGACAAGTCTTTGTGACAACAGTAGTTTGTTCTGTAGAAAATCAATATATATATATATATATATATATATATATATATATATATATATATATATATATTCCTAATGGGTCTAATAATATTAACCTTAGCAGTTTTTACTTGTTTTTGATATTTAGCTTTTTATTCCAGCTAAACTAAAAGAAATAAGACTTTCTCCAGGAGAAAAATACAATAGGAAAAATTAATAATTACAACTTTAATAGTTAAAATTTAATAAAACTGTACTTTAAAAAAAAAATTCTTCCACTGTCTTTTTTCCAAATAATGAACTGATTGCTGCAATACTGAAGAACATAATTTTGTGTACTGATTAAGTTTGTGATGTCCTCAAAGTCATCACAAGGTTGTTTAATTAATGATTTAAGCCTTTATTTTCAGTAAAATATGTTTATTTTCTTTCTTCAGTTCCATTGCCTTACACCATCTGATTCGAAAGGAGGGCAACCCATTCTCCACACAAATACGTGCTTTTGATATGAAAGTCCAAAGAGGAGATCAACTCACTGATGAAGAAAGAAAACTGTATGTATGACTTAATAACTTTAAATTAATGCTGCCAAACGATTAATCATGATTAAATGCATCCAATATAAAAGTTTATATTTACATAATATATACAAGTGTACTGTGTTTATTTATGTGTATACTGTACGTATAAACACACAAACATACTGTACATAAAATACAAAATAAATTAATTTGAGTATATATTAATATAGAGTTTCTATTATATATAAATATTGTTTATATTTTTGTGTATAAATATACATGAATAACTATAATGTATAAAATATTAGTTTGTATATAAATATAACCATATATTTTATACAATATAGTCATGCATATATTTACACACAAAATATAGACAGTACGCACAAATATATTTTGTTTTGGATGTGATTAATCACAATTAGCACTACTTCAAATCTATTTTCTGTGCTGTGTTATTATTACTTCATTGTTGTAAATTTATGGACACATTTTAATTGATATGAAAACCTAATTTTTACAGCTTCAGAGAAATCCTCAAAAAGGCTCGAAAGCATGAATTATTGCACCATGACGTAATCTTATGCACGTGCACCGCAGCTTCACATCCAGCACTGGCGGAAACCCTTGACTTTAAGCAGATCATCATTGATGAATGTGCCATGGCCACTGAACCTGAAGCCTTTATTCCTCTCGTGGCTCATAAACCTGAGCAGGTATGATTGCAAACCACTGTTGTATTTAGCCAAACTCTAAATACTGGATATTAGCAGCACATTAAAGGCTACTGGAGACTTTTTTGCAGTTTGCAATGAACAAAGAATGCATTTTTATGTTCTTATTAAACTAATTCATGTTTTAGATTGTCCTTCTTGGCGATCACAAACAGCTTCAACCAGTGGTCCACTGCGAGGTGGCGGAGCGATTAGGAATGAGCAGATCTCTTTTTGAACGTTACATGGAGAACGCACTCATGCTTGACACCCAGTACAGAATGGTAATATATTATTAGAACATATAGCTTCAATACTGTTTTTTATCTACACACATTTACTGTTCTTTGCTTTAGAAGTCTATATCAATTCATAATTTATTATCCAGGGATATCAAGCAGTGATATAATTACCTGCACAATATAAGTTCACCTAATTTAAATTGAACATTCTCTCTATTATATACCTTCTCTACCAGCAAGAAGACATTTGTGCATTTCCATCTAATGAGTTCTATGGGGGGAGATTACAAACTGGAATACCAGCCAAATCAAAACTATTCCTTACTCAAACAAAGCAAACCTGCATCGTTTTTGGTCATGTTGAAGGAAAGGAGAAAAGTCTGGTGGTTCGAACTGAACAAGGCAATGAAAACTCAAAGGCAAATATGGAAGAGGCAGAGGAAGTGGTAAGTGCAGATGGTATTTAATAGTTATTAAATTATATTTAATAATTTTATATATATATATATATATATATATATATATATATATATATATATATATATATATATATATATAAAATAATTATTATAATAATATATATATAATATAATATAATATAGCTTATTAAGCTCCACAAATTACAAATTTTGTTGCTTGCTGTAAACATTATACACTTAACGTAAATTATCTGAACTCCTAGTACACTACATTATACTTTTCAATGAACAAATGGTTTCATAAACATTCACAAAGGACGTGAGGTCTGATGATCACGGGTGGTTCCTACATTAGCCTCTCTACGTTTCGTTTTCAGTATTTTCACAACGGGCTAACGTTAATAGCTAATTGATAGCCATCTTGCGATTCCAAACGGTCACTATGAAAAATGACTAAATGATCTGAAAGGAAAACAGCCATTTTAACCTGACACCTCAACCGGTGGTTTAATAATTTGAACACATGCTTTAAAATTGGTTTATTTTTAAGAATAAACTTACCAGATAACTGTTACAGAGAGGACATTTATATTCTTCCTGATTCTCCTCAGTCGATGACCTTGGGCCGCAAATAATGGCGGTTGTTTCCAAGGAGACACACAACAACTCGTCAAAGGCGCGCTTTCGATCGAAGGTTTCCTATCGTAAGATCAACATTTTAAACACGTTTAAGGCTGTATAAAGCAACATTACATTTTTAAAAAGTATTTTCATTCCAAAAAAGCAAAACATTTCGGACATCTCTGTAAATCATTGCTGAATTATAGATTGGCGTCACTTGACCACACTTTAAATTGAAAATAGTGAAGGTGATACAAATTTACATTATTTGGTAAATGTTTCCAAATTCAGTAATCAAACAGAATATGTATGTGGTATAATAGGCTATATTAGCTATAGAAGGTCAGATAGCATTTATTATAATAAATAACAAACATATACAATAGAAAATGGACAGATAGTATTTTAAGTTCAAAGAATTTGTATATAAATATATATAAATATTAGAGAGGGTGACACAGTGGCTCAGTGGTTAGCACTGTTGCCTCACAGCAAGAAAGTCACTGGGTCGAGTCCTGGCTGGGCCAGTTGTCATTTCTGTGTGGAGTTTGCATGTTCTCCCCGTGTTGGCGTGGGTTTCCTCCGGGTGCTCCGGTTTCCCTCACAGTCCACATGCGCTATAGGGGAATTGATTAACTAAATTGGGCGTACAGCATCCCTGCTGAAAAAATCCAGCTTAAACCAGCCTAGGCTGGTTGGCTGGTTTTAGCTGGTTGACCAGGCTGGTTTTAGAGGGGTTTTGGCCATTTCCAGGCTGGTTTCCAGCCTGGTCTTAGCTGGTCAGGCTGGATAATGACCAGCCAAATCCAGCTAAAACCAGCTTGACCAGCCTGGTTTAAGCTGGATATAGCTGGTTTTGGCTGGACTCCCAGTTTGGCTAGGCTGGTCAAGCTGGTTTTAGCTGGTCATCTCCCAGCCTGACCAGCTAAGACCAGGCTGGAAATGGCTGGAAACCAGCCTGGAAGTGGCCAAAACCCCTCTAAAACCAGCCTGGTCGACCAGCTAAAACCAGCCAACCAGCCTAGGCTGGTTTAAGCTGTATTTTTTAGCAGGGATGTGTGTGTGTATATGTGTGTATGGGTGTTTCCCAGTGCTGGGTTGCAGCTAGAAGGGCATCTGCTGTGTAAAACAGGATAAGTTGGTGGTTCAACCCCTGATGAATAAAGGGACTAAGCTAAAGGAAAATGAATGAATATTAGAAAATAACTGTAAAAGGTAAATGTTAGGGTGCTTTCACACCTACACTTTTGTTTCGGAACGTGTCTCGTTTGCTCAGTTAGCGCGGTTCGTTTGGCATATGTGAACAGGGCAATCGCGCTCTGTTCCGCGCCAAAGTAATCGCTCCGAGATCGCTTGAATGAGGTGGTCTCGGCTGGATTGAAACGAACCCTGGAGCGGTTCGATTGCAGTGAGAAAGCGATCCGATCCGAGCGCGGTTATATCACAGTGTTTTATGGATATGTAATAGGCTTACGGCTATATGAAGAGAGAATTATGAGTAGGGCGGGAAGTTTCGCGAGTCTCCGGATGCCCGCAAATGAGTGATGATCTCCCGGTAATCTGGCGTCTCCCTCCCGGTCCTCAAATAGGCATCGTCGCGCACCCTTATCACCTCTTCTCACTGCATCTCTTCTCAGACACGTCACGCACGCGCACCCTGTTAATCACCACCAAACCAACACCTCTCCTGACAGCTGAGCGGGACGCTGCAAAATAAACCCTGACACTCTGATCAATGTGAGGAGAGTTTACTTGCACGTGACTTGTTTTAGCTCTTTTGGTCCGATTAGAAACTTTACAGTGTGAAAGCGAACCGCTCCAAGAGCAAAGAGCAACAATGTAACATTTGTAATCTCTGTTTCAGAACAACTGAATCAATTCACAGGTGTGAAAGCACACTTAGTATTGGATTTTTTTAAATAGTTTGTTGTAGTAGCCTTCTGATAATCATTTCTTTTCCCAACAGGTGCGGGTCGCCATTCTTTTGACTGAGGCTGGGATCAAGACAAAGGACATTGCCATTCTCACACCATATAATGCTCAAGTGGCCAAAATTAGTGAGTCTCTGCATAATAACCATATACGAGACATCACCGTCAACACCATCATGAGGAGTCAAGGTAATAATCCTTCAAAAATCGAATTTTACATCAATATGTTCGCTTTGAACATTATTAAACATGACACAGCTAACAGTTTTAATGTTCCTGGATTTATTAGCCATGGGTTTGAGTAAACTGTTAATATTTGTTTTATTCTTAAATGGTCTGAAAACATTTCTACCAAATGTCAATATCGTCATTTAGTGCATATTGTTTCCCAGAAAATTACATACAGATGCATGGTTTCCGCTACATTCATTCTTCCGTGGAGGGGCGCCACACCAAAATTCATTTCGCCACGGCTACATTACAGCTTCTTATTCAAAATTTTTTTCGTTTTTTAAATAGTGGGTTAAAATCACACCGAAAACGTATGAAAAGGTAAGTGAATAATAACAGCGCAAACTTTTCTGTGACTATAGCAGTGCTGTGCGTTCTGTTTAACCCTTTAAGGTGACGTGCTGACTGACTGACTGACTGACAGGTGTGTGATGTGTGTGGTCAGCAAACACGGCGTAGCTTTCAGTTACGATGAACAGTTTCCATAATTATACTTTATTTATAGATAAAGGTCTGTGGCTCTGCATATAAGGACTTTATCTTGCTGGAGTTTATAGCCATTTCACTTTACTTCAGGACGCATTAATGCCGCGGTCCGCTCCGCAAGTCTATCGGAGACATTCATAAATATTCCTAGCAAATCTAATACATGTTGGAGACATACTCGCTACATAAACGCACTAAATCACACTTCAGCCGCGTTTATTTGAGGGAGTGCAAGAAAATCTGCACTTGAGCAGCGTATATTTGAGGGCGCGCAAGAAGTTTTGTGCACAAGCAGAGGAAATCGGCGCTCAAGCGGAGATTGACATGCTCGTAGGCTATTACATGAATGCGATCTCGACGTAATACTGCGCCCATGACATTTGTCAATAATTCGTTACATTTATATAGCGCTTTTCTGGGCTCTCAAAGCGCTTTACACAATGGGGGGGATCTCCTCATCCACCACCAGTGTGCAGCATCCACCTGGATGACGCGACGGCAGCCATTTTGCGCCAGACCGCACACCACACACCAGCTGATTGGTGGAGAGGAGAGGATGATATGCCAATCATGATATGGGGAGGGTTAGGAGGCCATGATGGACAGAGGCCAGTGGGCAGATTTGGCCAGGATGCCGGGGTTAAACCCCTACTCTTTTTCGAAGGACATCCTGGGATTTTTAACGACCACAGAGAGTCGGGACCTCGGTTTAACGTCTCATCCGAAAGACGGCGCTCACTGAGCAGTATAGCGTCCCCGTCACTATACTGGGGCATTAGGACCCACACAGACCGCAGGTTGGGCGCCCCCTGCTGGCCTCACTAACACCACTTCCGGCAGCAACCTAGCTTTCCCATGTGGTCTCCCATCAAGGTACTGACCGGGCGCAGCCCTGCTTAGCTTCAGTGGGCGACCATGTGAGAGTTGCAGAGAGCTAGCTGCCGGTACAACATCACATCACAATGAAATAACGCCACATGTACTGGTAGATCTGTGTAAAATGGCCTACAGAGTCTGCCTCCAGAGCTGGAAAAAATCCTAGAGGAAACACTGAGATGTCACTACTTCAATTTGTTCACTTTGGCGCCGTTCATACTGCGATGGTGGCGGTAGTTGGTGCGCCTGCAGCTTTTGACTGCTGGGTGGCGCTTTAACCTCATATTTTCAGCTTTGCCTTTTCACAATACTAGATACAGTAGACGGTTCTGTATGTGCACCTTATGTGATGTGATGTGTTCAATTAAAATATCATTTTGTTTGACTTTTCTTAGTTATAAGCATGCTTTTACACTATACTGTATGTTTTAGAAAAGATACAATACATGGTATGAAGTATAGCCCTTGGCTGCAAAAAGCAAATAATTTGTCGATGTAATTTGCAGAGGATCCCTAAAACTGCGTGCACGAATATCAAACCTTAAGCCAAGTTTACTGAGCTAGGAGGTGATTGGTTTTCTAAAGTATTTCCCAGTTTACGCTCGAGGGCTCGTGCAGCTTCACGAAGCCGCTGAGGAACAGACTTCGCCATGTTTATGCTGCCAAATGTCCCAAATAGTCCTCGCTGCAGCTGTGACGACATAACCTAAACCCGCCTTGCAGCAACGGCGGCCGTCTGTGGGCGTGGCTAGGCCAGAATGCATTTTCAATTTCAAATCGGCTTTCATTCGTCGCAATGTGTTAAATGAAAATGCATTATGTTTTTTTATTTTCATTTTCATTCTGCAGCAAACATTGCACATATGGCTTGGAAAATGCTAACTGAAATACAGAAATACACTGCCATTTACATACTGCATTATCGTTTTGCGTATTACATTTCAAAATGAATTTTGCTACACACATCCCATGCTGTTATGCTGAAAATGTAATCCTGCGTTTCCTAGACGCGAGTGTAAATGCATTTAGGACAACATTTAAATGATCATTTTGCAACAGTTTCTGCTTGTACTTTATTCACATCAAATTCAGTTTGCGTAGAGCATTTTCAATTTAATTTAGCTACTTATAAAGCTTTAAAATGTGGATACAATTTACATATTAAAACAGTGTTTGAAATGAGAAATGCAAACAATGTAATTTAATTTACATTTTCATTCTGCACCAAACATTGCTCATATGTCTTGGAAAATGCAAATTCAAATACAGAAATACATTGCCATTTAACATATTGCATTGCCATTTTGCATATTACATTTTGAATTGAATTATGCTACTCATATGCTTCCATATAAATTATTTCAGTAGCAGTCTATTAATTCTGATCTTTTGTTTGTTTGGCTGCAGGTAGTGAATGGAGGTACGTCATCATGTCAACAGTGCGCTCTTGTCCCAAGTCTGAAATAGAGACACAACCACCCAAATCCTGGATTATGAAGCGGCTTGGATTCATCACAGACCCTCATCAAGTAAACGTTGGCATTACCAGAGCACAAGAAGGGCTGTGCATCATCGGTGAGTCAATATTATGTGTATCTGCATGATTGTCTGAATAACGTAAATAATATTAAAAATCAGTGGTTGTTACCACGACTGGGGTGGAGTGACAGGAGACCACAGGAGGTAAGATCCAATATGCAGTTTATTCAAAAGTCAGGCAAGCAGTGGTCATCAGGTGCAAACAGGTATATATAGGCAGTCCTGAATCATAAACGTTAAACAGGCTAAAGGTCGAAAGGCAGGCGGCTAAACAGGATAACAAGGGTAAAAGGCTAGGATAGAGACACGGAGAAACAAGACAGGGAAACGCGTTGTAATGTTACACTTGGAAAACTAGACTCGGCCAACTGGTAGTGTGAGAGAATGACTTATGAATGGGATGTAATCAGTCTGTGAACAAGGTCCAGCTGGTGATGCAATCAGGAAACATGAGTGAGCAGGTGTGCGTGTTTGGGAGCAGTGCATGTATGAAAATGTAGTCCTGGGAAATGCGGAAATGTAGTTTCAAGTTCGTGAGAACTTCCTCTGGGAAGCGATCGCTGGTTGTGACAGTGGTGTAAAGTAACTAATTACAAATACTCAAGTTACTATAATTAAGTACTTTTTTTTCAGAAATTGTAATTTACTAAGTACTTTTAAAAATGCGTGCTTTCACTTTCCCTTGAGTACATGTTTAGTGCAGTATCGGTTCTTTTACTCCACTACTTTCCTTCAACCTGCAGTCACTACTGTATTTATTCTTGTCTATGAGGATTAGAAAAATCAGTCCTGTGATTCCCGTCCAATCAAATCACGTGCTGCCCCCACCCAGATTACTATTAGTAGTTGCTAAGATGTTGTAGGTGGTTACTATGTAGTTGCGAGGGTGTTCTGAGTGGTTGCTATGTCATTGTTGGGTGTTGTTATGTGGTTGTTAGCATTATCTAGATATTTGCAAGACTGTTTTTACCCATTGCTAGGCGATTGCTAAGCTGTTGTTAAGGTGTTGTGTCTGTTTTCTGAGTAGTTGCTAGGGCATTCTGATTGGTTAATTTAAAGTGCTTCTTTTAACCTCATTTTTAATTCGCTTGGGATAAAAGCATCGGTTAAATTAATAAATGTAAACATTGCTAGCATAATTTTAGCATGGTTTGCATGTCACTAGCATATTGCTAAGAGGATTCAAGTTACTAGCATTTTAGCATGCTTATCATGTTGCTAGCATGATTATAATGTTATTGGCATGTTATTGGCATGTCACTAGCACTATTAGCATGTGCTAACCCTTAGCTAATCACAGTTAGCATGTGTGGCTATGCACTGTTAGCATGTGTAGCATGTTGGAAGTCTTGTTTGAAAAAAGAGCCAAATCCAGGGTGTCTAGGATGTTCTAGATATAAAGCTTGTCACACGGTTACTAGGGTAGTCTGCTATGTTGCTAAGGACATAATTAGCAATATTTTTTATATTTGATGCCTGTGCTACAGTATCATAATTCAGCTTTTTGTTTTGTTTTGACAGGAAATGAGAACTTGCTGCGCTGTAGTTCCTTATGGAGGAAACTTCTGAATCATTATCAGGAGAAAGGATGTGTGGTGAATCCTGCCCGGCTCATCCAAGTCCGACAACCCCCAAGAAGAACTGCTAGAAGATGATGTGCATGATGAATACGCACTCATATTAAGTCATTATTATTATAGCACAATTTTCAAAGCAATGATTTGCACCTATCAGGTATGTTCATAAGCTATTAAGTTATGAATATCATGAAATGACCACTGATGGCACTTTATATATTAATCTTCATTACATTCTGTTGATTGTTGTACCTTTTTTAAATGAGCTCATATTTATCTCTCTGTTTTATGTCTTAATCTTTATAGTATTTCAAGTTTGCACAGCTTAAAGGCAAAAAAGACATTCCATTTGTTTAAAAAATATTAATAATTCTGTATATAAAAGATAAACGTGAGGATAAAGTGAGATTTCTCCACATGTTACTATGAAATGAGTTTTACTGTGACAGCACTACTGTATTATGGCTGTAATCTATTCCTGCAATGTTAATATTTGACCACCTAGTGGTGCTGTACTTGCTTTTAAAGCACAGCCTGAAGTGTTAAGTAGCTTTAAATATGACCTGTATTTGGATTCTGTGAATGTAGAGATGTTGTTGAATAATTTGTACCAAATATTTTCACCATGCATTTCTTCTCTGTGCTGTATACAGTTGAAGTCAGAATTATTCACCCCCTTTGAATTTCTTTTTCTTTTTAAAATATTTCCCAAATGATGTTTGACAGAGCAAGGAAATTTTCACAGTTTGTCTAATAATATTTTTTCTTCTGAAAAAAGTCTTATTTGTTTCATTTCGGCTAAAATAAAAGCAATTTTATATTTTTTAAAAGCCATTTAATGGTCAGAATTATTAGCCCCTTTGAGCTATATTTTTTTCCTGATAGTCTACAGAACAAACCATCGTTATACAATAACTTGTCTAATTACTCTAACCTGCCTAGTTAACCTAATTAACCTAGTGAAGCCTTTAAAAGTCACTTTAAGCTGTATAGAAGTGTCTTGAAGAATATCTAATCAAATATTATTTGCTGTCATCATGGCATGAAATAAATCAGTTATTAGAGATGAGTTATTAAAGCTACTATGATTAGAAATGTGTTTAAAAAAAGCTTCTCTCTGTTAAACAGAAAAAGGGGGCTAATAATTCTGACTTCAACTGTATGTGTATTTTCTGTATTTATTTGGAAAGCATAAGGATGTTTGTTAAACTCTTTAAGGACGTCTCTGTGTCTTAAAATGTTTTTAGATAATTTGCACAAAAACATACTGAATAAATTTGGGAACTTAAGTCTCAAATAAAACTGTGAAGAAGATTCAGTCTTTATCATTGTGTTTCTTATCTTTTAGCTGAATACTATTATTGCTGAATACTTGTAAAAATATTATGTACAGTCAAGAACAAGAAATTAGTTATTAGAAATTAGTCGTTAAACCTACTAGTTGTTAAATGCACTGAACATTCTGAACAATCTTAGAAACAAGATGATGAGAAAAGGATAATCGTTGATCCATGATGAGACGGATTGGAAAGCAGAAATCCGAATACTTCAAGTAATTTGAGCACATGCTGAGTTTCAGAGTCAATACACACACACACACACACACACACACACACAGAGGAAAGTGACTGTGTTTACATGGACATCTGTAGTCGAATTATTTGCCAAATTATTAAATGGTGGACTTTAACTGCAGTTTGGCTCTTTCATTCAGGGAATTCATTCATGCCCCTCGCGACAAACGAGATATTTGATTTGAGGAATTGATGGAAGTCTGTATTTTTCATGCAGTGTTTGATACCGCACGGCGAATGAGAGAAAAAAATCTCGGCAGGTAAGCTGCATGTATTATTCTGGTCACAAAATGTGGTGAAAATCCTCCACGACAGTAATAGTTTGGTTGTGGTGCTAACATGTTTACACTCAGTGTAATTGTTAGTTCAATACGAACAAACTGAATAAACAAAGAGCACTGGTCGCTCACTTACCGAATCTGTAGAGACAGGACAATCACCAGCAACTAGAGCCGCGTCTTTATTAGGAGGAGACGAGCAGCAAATCCAGATCTCACCATTTGCAGATGAGAAAAGCTCTCGGGTAAACAATTTTCCGTAGACACGTATTGTTCTCGAGCGTCGCATGCACTGTAATCCACTCGTGACTCCAGCTGCGCTCTCATAGAGAGAAAATGAAAACAAAACCTTCCCTGCTGCAAATTATAAACGCAACACTGCATGCTAGTTTTGCCAACACAACGTGGCGTCTCTGTGTCTAAACACTGTGACAGTAATGAATATTAATGAAGTTGCACAATAGAGCGCGCTGATTGGTTTGAACCAAGCCTTACTCATGCATTAATGCATCACACTGTAAGACGTAATAAGACACACTCTGGCACAGACGTCCAGTCTGCACGCTGGAATACACGCTATTATGTCATGGCCGTGACGCAGCTTCAAAAATTCGTTTCAAACCGGAAGTATGAATTTGCTTGAAATAACGCAAAAACAACCAATTTACACTTTTTAGTGAAATATAGGTGTCCTGATAGTGTTTTTAGCAGTGTGGGACACATATACCACTGTCAGCAGCTCAACACATGTGTTTTGGTGTTTCGTGACCCTTTAACGTACTGTAAACTTAGTCACTAAATAATTTTGACTGAGGTCTGTCTTTAAACACTGCAAGAGTACTGCTGACAATACAAACTAACTTTACCTCTGAATAAACATAAACAAAGAGCACTGATCGCTCACTTACCAAATCTGTAGAGACAGAACAATCAACACCAACTAGAGCCGCGTCTTTATTAAGAGGAGACGAGCAGCAAATCCAGATCTCACCATTTGCAGATGAGAACAGCTCTCGGGTAAACAATTTTCCGTAGACACGTATTGTTGTCGAGCGTCGCGTACACTGTTAATCACTCGTGACTCCAGCTGCACTCTCATAGAGAGAAAATGAAAACAAAACTTCACTGCAGCAAACTATAAACGCAACACTGCATGCTAGTTTTGGCAACACAACGTGGCGTCTCTGCCGTCTAAACACTGTGACAGTAATGAATATTAATGAAGTTGCATAATAGAGCGCGCTGATTGGTTTGAACCAAGCCTTACTCATGCATTAATGCAGCACACTCGGAGAGAGTCGGAGAGTCCACACACGCTGGAAAACACGCTAAGATCTCATGGTCGTGATGCAGCTTCAAAAATTCGTTTCAAACCGGAAGTACGAATTGGCTCGAAATAACGCAAAAACAACCAATTTACACTTTTTAGTGAGATATCTGTGTCCTATTAGTGTTTTTAGCAGTGTGGGACACATATACCACTGTCAACAGCTCAAAACATGTGTGTTGGTGTTTCGTGACCCTTTAAAATGAATGCTCTATTATTAAAGTGTCCAGCTAGCTTTACCTCGTCCAGCAAGATACTGTAAACGGTACTGTATATATTAAATCAGTATTTTTGCTGTACAGTAAGTTCAACAGCAGTTATTAACAATGTAAACGCTATTAGAGTTTAATTTTGTGTCTCGATTTATATCACGAGCCTTTACTTTCCCACTGCATGAGCTAGATTTCAGTTCCGTGCCTCAGATTCATACGCATTGATTAAAGATGTTTCTCAGATGAATGCTGTTCTCTTTTTAAAGTGTCCAGCTAGTTTTGGGGCCTCTGTGTTTCGCAGAGTGTGTTGGTAAGGGGAGACCGACGCCAGGCTGCTCTGGAAGAGACTCTGAAGAGCGCTGTGGTTTTGCGGGAGTGTGACGAGACATGGCAGGAGAGAGAGAAAGAGAGAGAAACCACTGATGAGAGAGCATACATGAAGAAAAGACACTAGTTGAGAAGCTCTATTGTGTCAAATATTCACATCCATTCTTCTGAGATCCTTTCTTGACGTTGCATTTATTTGTCTTACTTTATCTACGGGTCGAAATAAACGCACATACAGCATTTCATATATTGTACAGAGCTATAAGGTCATCGTTAAATCATACGCTGGATGCTTATATTAATTCTGACATTATATTCCTTAATTCACTCATTTTTCTTAAGCTTAGTCCCTTATTTATTAGGGGTCGCCACAGCGGAATGAACCGGCAACTATTCTGGTGTTTGTAAGTGTGTATGCATCTGTGTTTGAGTGTCTGTGTGAAAGGGAATGTCTCCCGGTGTGTGTGTGTGTGTGTGTGTGTGCGTGCACGCGCATGCATGCTTGAGAGGGTGTGTGTGTGTGTGTGTGTGGTTTGAATTTATTTTGTGTTTGTAAGTGTGTATGCATCTGTAATGTGTGTGTGTTTGTGTGAAATAACGTGTGTGTGTGTGTGCATGCATGTTTAAAAGGGTGTTTCTGTGTGTGTAAGAGTCTGTGTGTGTGTAGTTTGAGTGTATTTTGTCTTTGTAAGTGTGTATGCATCCGTGTTGTGTGTGTGTGTGTGTGTGTGTGTGTGCGTGTGCGCATCTTTAAGAGGGTGTTTTATGTGTGTAAGAATCTGTTTGTGTGTATTTTGAGTGTATTTTGTGTTTGTAAGTGTGTATGTGTGTGTGTGTGTGTGTGTGTGTGTGTGTGTGTGTGTGTGTGTGTGTGCGCGCATGCATGCTTGAGAGGGTGTGTGTGTGTGTGTGGTTTGAATTTATTTTGTGTTTGTAAGTGTGTATGCATCTGTAATGTGTGTGTGTTTGTGTGAAATAACGTGTGTGTGTGTGTGCATGCATGTTTAAAAGGGTGTTTCTGTGTGTGTAAGAGTCTGTGTGTGTGTAGTTTGAGTGTATTTTGTCTTTGTAAGTGTGTATGCATCCGTGTTGTGTGTGTGTGTGTGTGTGTGTGTGTGCGTGTGCGCATCTTTAAGAGGGTGTTTTATGTGTGTAAGAATCTGTTTGTGTGTATTTTGAGTGTACTTTGTGTTTGTAAGTGTGTATGTGTGTGTGGGTGTGTGTCTGTGTGTCTGTCAGTATCAGTGCATGCATGTGTTGTGAGTCTGTGTGTGACAGATGTATGCAGCTGTGTGTTGTGTTTGCAGTTGTGTGTGCATGAATGCATATGCGTCTGTGTGTGCGTGTATGTGTGTGTATGTTTGTGTGTCTGTGTGTCTTAATGTCGGTGTGTGTGTGTGGCTGTGTCGCTTTATGACCCCCTTGTGTGTGTGCATGTATGTGTGTGAGTCTGTGTGTGTGTATGCATGTGTCTTTATGTCTATGTGTGTGTGTCTTTATGTCTGTGTGTGAGCGCACCTTTATGTCTGACTGTGTGTGTACGTGGCTGCATGTGTGTGTATGTGTCTTTATGTCTGTCTGTCTGTGTGTGTGTGTGTGTGTGTGTGTGTGTGTGTGTGTGTGTGTGTGTGTGTGTGTGTGAGCGCCTCATTAGCCTGTGAGCGGCTGGAGTTGCAGCAGTTCGTCTCCTCTCACCGCACTCTTTGATGGGGTTCAATCAGCGCCACATGAGACGCTCAGAGATGAAGTGGAGAATGGAAGGAAAAGATGTGGGATGAAAAGTAGGAGCGAAATACAGAGGAGTGGGCATATGATGATGAAATTCAGGACATCGGGGCCTCACTGCTTTTATGCCGCATTTACTCATAATTATAGTTAATACACAGCTTACGTTTCCTTTGACAGATGTTTTCTAAAAGTGATTTCAGCAATGCAAAAAATGTTACAGGATTGCATTTGTTAACATTAGTCAATTAACATGTCCTTCAGCTTAGTCCCTTTACTCATTAGGGGTCACCACAGTGGAATGAACCGCCAACTATTCCAGCATATGTTTTACACAGCGGATGCCCTTCCAGCTGCAACCCAGTACTGGGAAACACCCATGCACTCTCCTTCACACACACACACACACTCATACACTACAACTACACTACAATTCCCCTATAGCTAAACTTTGGGGGAAACCGGAGCACCCGGAGGAAACCCACGCCAACATGGGGAGAACATGCAAACTCCACACAGAAATACCAGCCAGCAACCTTCTCGCTGTGAGACGACGTTCAATAACTGTATTCTTAATTATACATTATGTGAATGTAATGATGTATGTGTTAAAGTAATTCAGCACACACATTATTACATTTACATAATGTATAATTAAAGATACAATTCTTTTATAGACCTGAGCTTACAAATTTACGATAGTTGTATTTTTTTATTAACTGACATTAAAAACAATATTAAATAATAGAACAAATATATTAAATGTATAATATTATGTAGGTTAGAATATGCTGAATTTGCGTTTTTCAACTGTTTGGCGCCATCTATTGACTGAACAATGCACAGGTTAGTGTATACTCCATCAGCTGTTTTAGTTTCTGTCAGCTTTGTGTTTCTGATGGCGCCATCTTGTGTCTGAAAAATGCACAGGTTAGTGTATACTCCATCAGCTGTTTTCGTTTCTGTCAGGTTTGTGTTTTTGACTGTCTCCATTTTGTGTCTGAATATTGTGCAGGTTAGTATATACTCCATCAGCTGTTTTTGTTTCTGTCAGGTCTGTGTTTCTGTTTGGCACCATCTAGTGGCAATAATGTGCAGGTTAGTGTATACTCCACCAGGTGTTTTAGTTTCTGTCAGCTTTGTGTTTTTGTTTGGCGCCATCAAGTGTCTGAACAATGCACAGGTTAGTGTATACTCCATCAGCTGTTTTAGTTTCTGTCAGCTTTGTGTTTCTGTTTGGTGCAATCTTGTGTCTGAATAATGCACAGATTAGTGTAAACTCCATCAGCTGTGTTTGTTTCTTTCAGCTTTGTGTTTTTGACAGTTTGGTGCCATATAGTGTCTGAATAATGCGCAGGTTAGTGTATACTCCACCAGCTGTTTTCATTTTTGTCAGCTTTGTGTTTTTGACTCTTTGGCACCATCTAGTGACTCAATAATGCAAAGGTTAGTGTATACTCCATCAGCTGTTTTAGTTTCTGTCAGCTTTGCGTTTCTGTTTGGTGCCATCTAGTGTCTGAATAATGCACAGGTTAGTGTATACTCCATCAGCTGTGTTTGTTTCTGTCAGCTTTGCATTTAATTAAATTATTTATTAACTATTCTATCTCAGAACAATGTTTCATGTGTATTTTTTATGTTTTGTGGCAAGTAGCCATGTAAAATCCCAATAAATTACATCTAGTATTGTTGTTTTCATAGAATAAACACTTCAATCTTAAATAACAATGCTCAGCTTTGCACTAGGCCTGCTAATAAACCTATCAGTCTTTATTCTGTGATAACAACCTCTAAGATGTACTTTATCCCTAAAAAAAACACTCGTGTTTCCTTCCGTAGGCGAGCTACTTGCTCACAGCAGGCCTAAACAGTGTTCTAGCAGTGACCTATAATTATTATTTGCTAGATTTTTTCAAGCTAACTGCTCTTTAGTAAGTTTGTAAGTGCTTCCTAAACAATCAGTTGTAATATGGGACTAATTTAGCAAGTTCTGCAGCGTCTGGATTGAATCAGCGCAGGGAGGCCCCTCGTTTTTCGGCTCCGCTTTAAACTCTCGGTGGTGTTTGTGGAAGTGCGGCTGGCGGTCGACTGAGAGCCTGCGCTGGTTAATTGCCCTTTGTTGTGGAAAGAACTGGGCTGCATGGTTCACTGCGGTCACATCTGTACAAAGAGACTCACATATGTACGCATGAAGCAGACACGAGCGCATGCATATGACACAGGACGGCTACAGTCATAAATTGTCTATAATGAAGCCACGCAGTCAGGTGAATTTATTGAATATGAGAGCAACAGAGAGATTGCAGATGCAAAGGCGTGACTGTGTGTTTAAACAGGATGATGCGTTTCCTTTGTGCGAGGGGATTTTACAAGCATATAATTATCACATTTACAAAACAGAGCTTCCGAATAATAATACATGTGTGGCCTGCGAGGGAAGCTAGTATTTTTCTAATTATTGCAAAATGATCCTGCAGACAATTTTATGAGCTTATTCTAATTTACTTTAAAAAATGGTTAAGTATTGTAGATGACTTTTTGATGTGTTTTTGGTTTTAAATTTAGTGTTTAAACTGTATTTGTTCCAAAGATATTATGTATTAAACATTTTTGTTGATAATTAAACGTTATTTATCAATTATTGAACAATACAACGATGCTAAACATGTACTTTATAGGTATTGTAAATAAAAGATTACTTTTTTTATGTGTTTTTGCCTTTAAATTTTGTGATTAAACTGTATTAGTTTCATAAATATTAAGATAATATATATGAAACATTTTTGTTCATTTTTGTTGAAAATTAAATATTTTTTAATCAATATTAAACAATGCACTGATGCTAAACATGTTAGCTATTTATGTGTGGTAAATGTGTTTTGAGTGTTTTGTTTTCCGTGCACTGACGTGTTTTTGGTGTCCATTCCATTCCTGCAAATGTCCCCATTTTTACTGTACATTCCAGCTCCACAAAGCTAAATAACAAGTGGTGTTTGATTTGACCAACAGAGGGTGCTAGTTATATTCGTTAGCATTAGCGCTCGTCTTTACCAAACAATCGCGATAGTTTACAGTCAAAAACTGGACCAGAATGACTCACTACAAGATTATTTCCGTCATATCATCATCAAGTAAGCCACATAAATCACACATCTAAACTTATAAATAGGCTATGTACAACATACACCACGATTCCATCCACGTCAGGTAAACAAAACAAAAAGCGCGCGCTTATGGCGTTTTTGGCGGCGTTTTGAGCCATTTTATAGTCACATAGCCTACTAGCATCAAAATGAATTTCTAGAATGACGTTTATTAATTATTAAGGATTGGTTTGTAATGCTCTGAGCCATGTTTATAGCCACGTAAAACCAACTATCCTATTAAAGGTAAGATAGCCACTTAACAAAACAAGACAAAAAGTACTGCTTGGTAACGTTAGGCTAGTTATATTGAGCAAAACCCATTATTTGTTATGCACATGTTTAATATGTGCCCCCCATAAACAATAACATACATAAAATGAGTGCTTTAAATACATTCATATATTATAGACAGTTCGATTAAAATGTACATTGTTTGTTTGAGAATTCTGTTCACGTATTTTCAGTGCCTGCTTGTGTAGTTGTTGTATGCTATTATGTATGTTGGACATTGCTTGCTGTTGCTGATTGTTCAAATGAACAACATTTTAAAGTAGCATGTCTTTATAATGGTCAAAGTACTGAAATGAATATAATTTGGTCATTCATGCACAGAAATAAGTGTTAAAAATGTGCGGCCATGGAAAAGCTATATTGGCTCTACAAATTTTTATAAGAACCATTTTGTAATTATTTTTAAGAGAATCTTAATCTCCTTTGTATAAAGACTCTTTTGTGTAATGAAAATGTGCTTTATGGAGCATTAAATAATGCCAGGAACCTTTTTTTCCAGAAGTGTGGTCAAGCTTTACTGCATATTATTGTAAGCCACATGGTTTTAATGCATCGTTTATTCCAAGAGACCTTCAGTGATGTTTGAATTATCTGTGTTTGCTACTGAACGTTTGTTGTGTTTTCATTTCTGAATGCTAAAATCTCCTTCTGGAAAGCCTGTAGCACAAATCCAGCTCAGAGTTTGGCTGAAGTGGTTCTTGTGGTATCGCTGCTTGTGTGTACTGTAGGTCACGTATTTCTTAAAGAAAGCACATATTTAAAAACATTTCAAACTAGTTTTGTAAATGTTTATAGCATTTGAGAATTTCGGTAAGTGTTAAAAGTTTTTTAAAAATCTATATTTCATTGTTGAAACTTAATTTATGTTGGCCAATAAAGGTAATGTCTAGTGATAACTCTTAGCCTTTTTTGTGATTTTATTAGTGATTAGCCTACTATGCAATATATTATCAAGATTGTTGCTTGTTGTAAGAATTAATGATGTGAATAATTTAATGTTTGACCTCAATGCTTTGGATGCATTTTATGAGGTTTTTTTTTAACTCCAAGTAATGTTATGATTTGGCTGAAAAAAAATACACAGCTTTTAAATACACAACTTTTGTATTTTGGGAAATTTGCTGTCCTGAGAAGTCACTTTGACTAAATTGATTTTGGGTGTACGTTGATAGAATTAATAGAATATATTATATCTATTTTTTTTTTGATGGACAGACTTTTTATTTACTACATTTATTCTTTTTCCTTTTGAGTCTGAAGATATCACTTAATTTTCAACTTTTAAAAAGTTTAAGGTTAAATTTTGAATGTTGAATGTTTGAATACAACAAAGCAACTCTTTTTAAATGAGCTTTTCGTACAGGTTTGCGATTTTGAGTTCAAAATATTGCCTCATGTAAGTCAAATCTAATTTAATTTCCACAGTGAAATATGAATTGTTTTCCCCATTTTGCATTCATAAATATCGCACTGTAAAAATTATACGATCAATTAGTCATGGCAGCATATGCTTTAAGTTCATTGCAACTTATTAAATTAAGTAAATCATGTTCTAACTTAATTTGATAAGTTATGAAAGCTGTTTTAAATTAGTTTAACAAAACATAAGTTCAATAGACTCACAGGGTTAATTTAATTCAGCTAAAATCAACCAGGTTTTTTTTAACAGTGTAGGCATGCTCATTTTCCTAAATAATTTTTTTAAAATTCTTTAAAAGAAAATTAAATATTATTCTTTAAAAGGTTCTTTCCAATCTGCAAAATGTGCTTTAAACATCAAAATGGGTCAATGACTGTCTGATTATGCGTAGTTTTATTCATAACTAGGCCCACATGGAATCTGCGCACGCAGAATTCCACAGATTTTACGCAGAATTCCGCAGATTTCTGCAGATTTTTAGCCCATTATTAATTCTGTTTATTTACTTGAGTAAATGTGTAAATCTGAATTTATTCAGTTTTTATTCAGTAATTTATTACTTTCTGTTTAATATATTAAGGTTTTAGTTATGATACTCCGCTGGATACTCCCAAAATAATTCCGCAGAAATCCGCAGATTTTTACCAAAATTCTCAGCAGAAATAGCAAAAAACGTCCGCAGATTTCGTCTGGCCCTGTTCATAACCATTAATCAAATGTAAGACTTCCAGTGTTTTCCAGTTTATTCAATTTATATTCAGGCTTTGCTTGTTTACGCTGGGAGTGTATTGCATCATGCTTGTTTAGGATGCAGAGAAGTGGTAAAATTTAACATTATACTCCTAAATCCTTTCGATGCATCCAGACATTTTACTCATAATTTCTTTATGTTGATTTAAATTAGTGCATCACCCCTTCTCTTAAATAAATTAAATCGAATGTATTGCAAATACAGTCATGCTTAACATTAAGGTTCCATTCATTTATTTATTTTTGGCTTAGTTCCTTTATTAATCAGGGGCCGCCGCAGCGAAATGAACTGTCAACTTATCCAACATGTTTTACACAGCGGATACCCTTCCAGCTGCAACCCATCACTGGGAAAACTAAGGTTCCATTATAATACAAAATAATCTGCCAACGGGGTGAGCAAATTAATATTATTTCAAAGCGATTATTTTGCTTGCCCCATTGTCAGATATTTTTTGCTTGTTTAAAGGAAAAACCTGCTTATTTTTGGCTCATTATTTTTGAAAATAAGACAAGTATTTTCTGCTTGTTTAGAAAATGCTTCTTTGTTTAAGAATTTTTAGGTATTTGGGCGAGAAACAAGGCAAAAACTCTAAGTAAGAGAAGCATTTATTGCAGTGCATGCATGTAGTGTGAAATATGCATGCACATTTGTAAGACAAGCATTTAGTGTGTGCATTGCTCATCTACAGGTGGATTGTTAGTTGTTTCTAGCAAGCCCAATAGGGGGCGTCGTCCACTAGCTGGCCCTTGTAAAAATATGTCCCAAAATGAGCAGGTTTTTCCTTAAAACAAGCAAAATAATATGGCAATGGGGTAAGCACAGTAATCTTGTTTTTTTTTTAACATGAGACTATTTTACTTTCCCCACGGGCAGATAACTTTGCTTGTTTTCAGGAAAAACGCACTTTAATTTGACATTATTTCTCAAAACATTATTTGTTAGTAGTCTAGAAAATGCTTCTTGATTTAAGAATTTTTAGGTATTATTTGGGCTAGACACGAGGCAAAAACTAAGTAAGACAAGGTTTTTTTTGTGCAGTGCATGGATGCGATGATGGATATGTGCATGCAAATTTATAAAAAGAGCATTTTTGCAGTGTGCGGTGCACATCTACAGGTGGATAGTGAGCGGATTAATCTTACTTCAAAGAGAAAACTGGATTATTTTGCTTACCCCATTGACATTTATTTTGCTTGTTTTAACTCTTTAATTTTGACTCATTATTTCTGAAAACAGCACATTATTTGTGCTCATCTAGAAAATTCTTCTTGGTTTAAGATGTTGTAGATTTTTGGATTTAAAACTAGAAAGTGTTTTTTTTCTGTGCATATGCAATGTGAAATGTTTGCATGCTAATTTGTAAGAAAAGCATCTTTAATGTAAAAAATATGCATGTTCATTCTTTATCTGCCAGTGAGGTAAGAAAAATAATCTAGTTTTAGTTTTGAAGTAAGATTATTCTTCTTACACTATATTGGCAGATTATTTTGCTTGTTTTAAGAAAAAAAAACTCACTTAATTTTGACTCATTATTTCTAAAAACAAGAAAATATTTGTGCTTGTCTAGAAAATGCTTCTTGGTTTAAGCTTTTGTAGATATTTGCAGGGTTCAACACAAAGGACGTTTTCTACTGGCTCGACTGGACCAGCGGTTCAGATTATTACTTGCCC
Source organism: Danio rerio (assembly GCF_052040795.2). Classification (NCBI taxonomy): domain Eukaryota; kingdom Metazoa; phylum Chordata; class Actinopteri; order Cypriniformes; family Danionidae; genus Danio; species Danio rerio. The sequence goes on from NC_141026.1 coordinate 60,619,781, forward strand.
TGCCAAAATAAAAATAAAAAAAGCAATTTCTTAGCCACATATTTTAAATAATGTGTCAAAAATAATGTCTGTGAATCTAGAATTAAAATATGTTTAAAATGTTAAAATATTTAGCAGTAAAAAATAGCAGTATGGAAAATGTGCTGGTAATGTGTTGTAAAACAAAAGGTGTCTGACTTAAAAGTGACAGAAAACTATACAAAACATCATTTATTATTGTTGTGTTGTACCCATGTGAATCTGTTTCCACAACGTCACTAACAGACATTTCTTTTAGCCTCATATTTTTGATATTGTCGTCTCTTCACTGTCCCGAACATCTCTCATGCTGCTCATCGGGCAGTTCTCATTGTTGAACCCTGATTTGGGCTAGAAACAAAACAAAAGCTTTGATTTTATTTTATTTATTTTAATTTTTTTTTGTGCTGTGCATGTATGCGGTGTGAAATGTGTAAGAAAAGCATAACGTGTCAAAAATAAACATGTTTTTCCTTAAAACAAGCAAACTAATCTGCCAGTGAGGTAAAAAAATAATCTAGTTTAGCTTTGAAGTAGGATTGTTCTTCTTTCCCTATATTGGCAGATTATTAGCTTGTTTTAAGAAGAAAACTCACCTAATTTGACTCATTATTTCTGAAAAAAAGAAAATATTTGTGCTTGTCTAGAAAATGCTTCTTAATTTAAGATTTTGCAGATATTTGCAGGGTTCAACGCTAAGGACATTTTCTACTGGCTGGACTGGACCAGCGGTTTAGATTTTTACTTGCCCTGCCAAAATTTTCACTGGTGGCACCAAAATAAATACATAAATAAATTTAAAAAATAGCAATTTCTTAGCCACATATTTTAAATAATGTGTCAAAAATAATGTCTGTAAATCTAAAATTGAAATATGTTTAAAATGTTAAAATATTTAGCAGTAAAAAATAGCAGTATGGAAAATGTGCAGGTAATTTTTTTGCAAAACAAAAGGTGTCTGACTTAAAAGTGACAGAAAACTATACAAAACATCATTTAATATTGTTGTGTTGTACCCATGTGAATATCTGTTTCCACAACAACACTAACAGACATTTCTTTTAGCCTCATAATTTGATGTTGTCGTCTCTTCACTGTACTGGTCTTTACCAGGCATTCTCGCAACATCCAGCATCCAATCAAGGAACCAAAAAGCAATATGCTGTTTACGACTTCACAGAAAACGTGGTGTCAAAGACTTAAAAGCACAATTTGTGTCTCGTTTCTAAGACTGTTTTTGCATGCAACTGATAAATAGTCGCAGGCAAATTAAGATTTTGTGACAAGGCAGCACTGGCCTGATCGAGCCAGTAATGATTCTCTCTACTGTCCCGAACATCTCTCACGCTGCTCATCAGTCTTTATTGTTGAACCCTGATTTGGGCTAGAAACAAAACAAAAGCATTTTTTTTGTGCTGTGCATGGATGTGGTGTGAAATGTGTAAGAAAAGCATAATGTGGCAAAAATAAACATGTTTTTCCTTAAAACGAGCAAACTAATGTGCCAGTGAGGTAAAAAAATAATCTAGTTTTAGCTTTGAAGTAGGATTGTTCTTCTTACACTATATTGTCAGATTATTAGCTTGTTTTAAGAAGAAAACTCACCTAATTTTGACTCATTACTTCTGAAAACAAGAAAATATTTGTGCTTGTCTAGAAAATGCTTCTTGGTTTAAGATTTTGTAGATATTTGGACTTGAAACTAGAAAGCGTTTTTTTTTTTTCTGTGCATATGCAATGTGAAATGTTTGCATGCTAATTTGTAAGAAAAGCATCTTTAGTGTCAAAAATATGCATGTTCATTCTTAATCTGCCAGTGAGGTAAGAAAAATAATCTAGTTTTAGCTTTGAAGTAGGATTGTTCTTCTTACACTATATTGGCAGATTATTTAGCTTGTTTTAAGAAGAAAACTCACTTATTTTGACTCATTACTTCTGAAAAAAAGAAAAGATTTGTACTTGTCTAGAAAATGCTTCTTAATTTAAGATTTTGTAGATATTTGCAGGGAATTTTACTTGCCCTGCCAAACTTTTCACTGGTGCCTCCAAAATAAATACATAAATGAATAAAAAATAGCAATTTCTTAGCCACATATTTTAAATAATGTGTCAAAAATAATGTCTGTAAATCTAAAATTGAAATATGTTTAAAATGTTAAAAAAATAGCAGTATGGAAAATGTGCTGGTAATGTGTTGTAAAACAAAAGGTGTCTGACTTAAAAGTGACAGAAAACTATACAAAACATCATTTAATATTGTTGTGTTGTACCCATGTGAATATCTGTTTCCACAACGTCACTAACAGACATTTCTTTTAGCCTCATAATTTGATGTTGTCGTCTCTTCACTGTACTGGTCTTTACCAGGCATTCTCGCAACATCCAGCATCCAATCAAGGAACCAAAAAGCAATATGCTGTTTACGACTTCACAGAAAACGTGGTGTCAAAGACTTAAAAGCACAATTTGTGTCTCGTTTCTAAGACTGTTTTTGCATGCAACTGATAAATAGTCGCAGGCAAATTAAGATTTTGTGACAAGGCAGCACTGGCCTGATCGAGCCAGTAATGATTCTCTCTACTGTCCCGAACATCTCTCACGCTGCCCATTGTTGAACCCTGATTTGGGCTAGAAACAAAACAAAAGCATTTATTGTGCTGTGCATGGATGTGGTGTGAAATGTGTAAGAAAAGCATAATGTGGCAAAAATAAACATGTTTTTCCTTAAAACGAGCAAACTAATGTAGCAGTGAGGTAAGAAAAATAATCTAGTTTAGCTTTGAAGTAGGATTGTTCTTCTTCCCCTATATTGGCAGATTATTAGCTTGTTTTAAGAAGAAAACTCACCTAATTTTGACTCATTACTTCTGAAAAAAAAAGAAAATATTTGTGCTTGTCTAGAAAATGCTTCTTGGTTTAAGATTTTGTAGATATTTGGACTTGAAACTAGAAAGTGTTTTTTTTCTGTGCATATGCAATGTGAAATGTTTGCATGCTAATTTGTAAGAAAAGCATCTTTAGTGTCAAAAATATGCATGTTCATTCTTTATCTGCCAGTGAGGTAAGAAAAATAATCTAGTTTTAGCTTTGAAGTAGGATTATTCTTCTTACACTATATTGGCAGATTATTTAGCTTGTTTTAAGAAGAAAATTCACTTAATTTTGACTCATTATTTCTAAAAACAAGAAAATATTTGTGCTTGTCTAGAAAATGCTTCTTAATTTAAGCTTTTGTAGATATTTGCAGGGTTCAACACAAAGGACGTTTTCTACTGGCTCGACTGGACCAGCGGTTCAGATTATTACTTGCCCTGCCAAGATTTTTACTGGTCTCACCAAAATAAATAAATAAACTAAAAAATAGCTATTTTTTAGCCACATATTTTAAATAATGTGTCAAAAATGATGTCTGTGAATCTAGAATTGAAATATGTTTAAAATGTTCAGCAGTAAAAAATAGCAGTATGGAAAATGTGCAGGAGTTTTATTGCAAAACAAAAGGTGTCTGACTTAAAAGTGACAGAAAACTATACAAAACATCTTTTATTATTGTTGTGTTTTATGTGAATATCTGTTTCCACAACGTCACTAACAGACATTTCTTTTAGCCTCATAATTTGATGTTGTCGTCTCTTCACTGTACTGGTCTTTACCAGGCATTCTCGCAACATCCAGCATCCAATCAAGGAACCAAAAAGCAATATGCTGTTTACGACTTCACAGAAAACGTGGTGTCAAAGACTTAAAAGCACAAATTGTGTCTCGATTCTAAGATACTGACAAATAGTCACAGGCAAATGAAAATTTTGTGACAAGGCAGCAGTGGCCTGATCGGGCCAGTAATGATTCTCTCTACTGTCTCGAACATCTCTCACGCTGCTCATCGGGCAGTCTTTATTGTTGAACCCTGATTTGGGCTAGAAACAAAACAAAAGCATTTATTGTGCTGTGCATGGATGTGGTGTGAAATGTGTAAGAAAAGCATAATGTGGCAAAAATAAACATGTTTTTCCTTAAAACGAGCAAACTAATGTGCCAGTGAGGTAAAAAAAAATCTAGTTTAGCTTTGAAGTAGGATTGTTCTTCTTACCCTATATTGGCTGATTATAAGCTTGTTTTAAGAAGAAAACTCACCTAATTTTGACTCATTACTTCTGAAAACAAGAAAATATTTGTGCTTGTCTAAAAAAAAATGCTTCTTGGTTTATAATTTGTTAGATATTTGGACTATAATCAAGACAAGTAAGAGAAGCATTTTGTGCAGTGCATGCATGCGATGATAGATATATGCAAGAGCATGTTCGCTGTGTGCATTGCGCATCTACAGGTGGATAGTGAGCTGTTTGTGGCAGCTCCAGTAGGGGGCGTCGTCCACCAGCTGGCCTGTGTAACGTGGCGTGGGTAGCTGGCGGTGGTTTTGGTCAGGCAGACTGGAGCCCTTGGGCGCTGGCATGCAGCTGAGCATTCGGGAGGGGCCCCCTCAAAAACCATGTCCTCAGGGGCCACACCCACCGCTGCTCCTCTCTGCGGGGGGACGCGCGCCTCTGCAGGCCAGGCCTCCGGATTTAGAGCGGCTCTCAGACCGCGTGGAAGTGAAAGCATTCGGCTTTATTTTGGAGGCCAGACTGCGTGGCATTCGCTCTGAGCATCTGGGAAAGTCTGTTTACAGTCACTTCCTCCATTCCAGACTCAAACTGTCCTGTTTCTCTCGTATTTTCTTATTTTTTTCAGCGTGTGTTTGAGTGTGTGTGTAGTGTGTGTGTGTGTGTGTAGTGTGAAGAACATATAGATGAAGTTTAATGAAGTGCTTAATGAATTGGTCAGCACGTTTTGTAGTTGGACATTTTGGTTTAAATATACTTAAGCTCATCTCGTTTTTGCACCGTGTGCATGTAGTGTGTATAATATATGTGTCAGAATATATATAAACTCCTCAGTATGGTCTGACAATATATCATTTGAGCATCGATATTGCAATGTGTATCCTCACACTGTAAAAAACCCTGGTTGACTTAAATTTTTTAAGCTGAATCAAATTAACCCTATGAGTCCACTGAACTTATGTGGTGTTAAACTGACTTAAAACAGCTTGCATAACTTACCAAATTAAGTTACAACATGGTTAACTTAGTTTTATGAGTTACAATGAACTAAAAACATGCTGTCTTGACTAATTGATCATATAATGTTTTACAGTGCAGTAGTTTTTTTTTTTTTTTTTGGTGTCTTAAGAGTTAACTTAAGAGTTTTATGTCAAGTCCACTAAAATTTGTTTAAACAATTAAGTTAACTTCATTAATTTTGAGTTCATGATGTTTACAGTGTTAGTAAAATGATGTTCTTAAGGTTGCAGTCTTGTTTCTAGTGCAAATATCTAAAAATTATTAAATTAAAAATTATTACAAGCAAGACAGGTAAAAATATTGTCTTGTTTTCAGTTATAATGTTAAAATTAAGTAAGCTTTTCTCAAAAACAAGCAAAATAATTTTATTTAAAAGCGAAAACAAGATTATTTTGCTTGTTTTAAAGAAAAACTTTAGTTAGTTTTGACATGTCTTTAAAACAAGACAGGATTACTTTTTGATCTTGAAAATCTTTCTTGATTTTAAGAATTTTTAGATATTTGCTCTACAAACAAGATGATAACTGCAGTGACGACAGTGATTACGCTGCAAAAAATGCTTTTCTTATTTAGATATTTTGTCTTGTTTTGAGTCTAAATATCTAAAGATTCTCAAATAAAGGAGAATTCTCTAGACAAGCAAAACATATTATCTTGTTTTGAGAAATAATATGCCAATATTAAGTGAGTTTTTCCTTAAAACAGGCATAATAATCTGCCAATGGGGTAAGCAAAAAAATCTTACGTCAAAAGGAAAAACAAGATTTTTTTGCTTACCCCATTGGCAGATTATTTGGCCTGTTTTAAGGAAAAACTCACTTAATATTGGCATATTATTTATTGTTTGTAGAGCAAATATCTAAAAATTCTTAAAATCAAGAAAGATTTTCAAGATCAAAAAGTAATCCTGTCTTGTTTTAAAGACATGTCAAAACTAACTAAAGTTTTTGAATGTTTTATATTTTGTTACAGCCTAACTATAGTTAGGCATGAGCCGATAAACATTTTCAAGGTACACCGCGGTTTCGAAAAGTCAAGATTTTAAAACCGCCAATTTTCTGCTATACCGTTTCCACAGTATATGTAAGATTTTTTTTTTACGTTGTTTTTTTGTTTGTTTGTTTCTTAGGACACCATTATCTCCAGCAGAAAACATCTCCAAAGAAGCTGTTTTAAATTGTAAAGAAATCCGTGCTTTTGAAACTAAAGTCAATAATTCATTTGATTTATTTCCCCTGACATGTTGACTGCTCCAGTGTTTCAAAAGGGGAAAAGTTTTTTTTTTTTTTTTTTATCCAGATATTTAAAAATAATATATTTAGAACAGTAACCACAATACTGTGAAACCGTGATATTTTCATACGAGGTTTACATATCCTCTTAATGCCCGAGGTGTTTTTTTCAACACAATCTCACTGCAATTCGTAACTTTTTCATTTAGTGGCTAATTCGTATTAATTCGTACGATCTAATTTGTACAATTTAGTACGATTTGCTCATGATGGTTGGGTTTAGGGGTGGGGTTAGGGGCCACGCCTCCTTTTTAAAATCGTACAATTTCAAACGACTGAACTCAAATTCATATGAATTAGCCACTAAACTGACAAAACGTAAAATACTTATGTTTTCTCATGAGATCAGGCGGATTTTTTTACTTGCATTTTTTATTTCTCTTTGCTGTTTGGGCTTATTGGAAACTAAATAGAATAAAAATCTAAGTATCATCTTTTGATATGATGCACTTTCAGAGAAAAATGATGTCCATATATGAGGACTCGTGGTGCCAATTTACATAAAACACTTTTTCCTGAATTTTTTTAATGCATATTTAACACAGATTTTTTTTTTTTTTACTTGATTTGACTATCAGAGAGTAAAAACAACCTTTTTCCTCATTTTGTACAGCTAAAAATAGGGTTTGGGACATTTCATATGCTGCAGGATGACACTGTATGTCTGTAACAAAATATAAAACATTCAAAGTATTTTAAAATAGCCACTTATAAGCTAAAATTGTGCTGTCCAGATATGTGGACACTCAGGCCCTAAGAGGATATCATCATCGGCCCATGCCTATTCATGGTGTACGATTATTGAATTCACAGAAATTTGTTGTTTGGATAAAAACCTTGATTATTTTTTTAACCTATCAAACTGTAATGATATCAGATATATTATGTCATAATTTAAGAATAAAACACTTAATTTAAACTACTATACAGCCTTTGAGTATCCGAGTGAGGACAGAAGAGTGTACGGTGTGGAGGTGGAAGCTGTGTTTTTCTTACTGATGTCAGTAGCTGTAGCTGCAGGGTGTGGGTGCAGCGCTGGGTGGTCCGAGATCTCCTCCAGCACTCGCTGTGGGTTTCTGACCTGCCGTGTTTTGTTTTGGTGTTTAAAGGAAGGGCTCTCTTTAGGTATAATGTGCTTATTTTTACTGGGACCTGCTGGTTTGGGCTCTTTCTATATGGATGAATATCATCAAAACGTGCAGGTCACCCCTCAAAAAATTGTTTTATTTTCCATGAAATGTATTTTTGAAACGTTTAAATGTTAAGCACTTGACACAAATCAGCACGTTTAATGATTTCAGATTTATTACGTTTTATAAAACTTGTTTGGTCCACTTTATGCCTGTATTACTTATTATTTGGGTTTATTTAAAGATTGTAAGTACTGCAAACACCATACATGGTTAAAAACTAATAAACTGAAGAGTCTTTTACACTAAACTGTTGAATCAATGGAAATGTACATGATTTCATATTTCTATTGAGAATATGCATATATTTTTGTTATATTTTTGTTTTGGTGTTTAAAGGAAGGGCTCTCTTTAGGTATAATGTGCTTACTTTACTGGAACCTGCTGGTTTGGGCTCTCTGAAGATCATCAAAATGTGCAGGTTACCCCTCAAACAATACAAATGCATTTTTGAAACTCTTTAACGTTAGTTTTGTGCTAAATTGACATTACAAAGTTTTTAAAAATACCTTTAAAAGTTTCCCTGCAAATATTCTGTAATGATTAGATGCTTTAGGCCTGCTTATAATATTATACAGTCGGGGAGAGCGAAACACAAAGTAGCACTTTTTGGTTTTGGTCAAATAATGAACAAAGTAATGGGCTTAGACAAACCATTTGTTTTTTACCAGCAACACACAGGCCTCTCCTACAAATGAGCACTGGTTGTATGATCGTCGGACCTATGGTTTCTGTGCAGTATTCCCAAAAGTGCTAGGAGTAAAAATATTACTATTTACCCCACCTCTGGGGCTAGATGTTACAGACAGGGGGTTAGTTGTTACACATGCCTAAAAAGGCAGATTTTACACAATTAATTAAAATCCAGTTTACTTTAAATAGTAGCTATATCTCCTCAGCACTTGGCTTAATTTATTTTTTATTCTACATGGCACAGTATGTTTATTTATTTATTGGATAAACACATTTGGATTTATTTGCATTTATCCATTATTATACCATGCATTTAATTGTAGTATTAGCAATAAAATATTTTTAAATAATATTTTTAATTTTAAAAAATTATTTAAAAATTTCTCAACAGTTATTTCATTCATTTTCTTGTCGGCTTAGTCCCTTTATTAATCCGGGGTCGCCACAGCGGAATGAACCACCAACTTATCCAGCAAGTTTTTACACAGCGGATGTCCTTCCAGCCGCAACCCATCTCTGGGAAACACTACGGACAATGTAGCCTACCCAATTCACCTGTACCGCATGGCTTTGGACTGTGGGGGAAACCGGAGCACCTGGAGGAAACCCACGCAAAGGCAGGGAGAACATGCAAACTTCACACAGAAACGCCAACTGAGCCGAGGTTCGAACCAGCGACCTTCTTGCTGTGAGGTGACAGCACTACCTACTGTGCCACTCCCTCACCCAGTTCTCAACATTACACTCAAAATTAAAAAAAATATTTTGTACGTTTAAAAGGTGTCCAACATTGTGTGGCTTAATTGTAACACCCTGTACAACTAATCCCGCTGTGTGATGAATTGTTAACTGGACAAGTTCATAAGCAAACACATTGCACTTTCAGATCTCAAAACTTTAGACAAGAGCATTAAACACAAGCAGAACACAATTCTCTCAGACTAGCCCTCACTAGAGAGACTGTCCTCACAGAGACCCTCAGAAAGAGTAAGAGCGAGAAGGAGCGTGAGAGAGAGAGAGAGATCGCCATTGTAGTTTTTTAAACGCTACGCCGACCAGCGATAGGTGGTGCAAACCCAGCGTTAGTGATCAACATCATCAGCACAAATTGCAGATCATCCAATATACACACACATATACCCAAAATACGTTCTGCAAGCGAACGTAACAAAACAACTGAAGCACAGGTGTCAAACTCAGTTCCTTGAAGGCCACAGCTCTGCACAGTTTAGTTCCAACCCTAATTAAACACACCTGATCAAGCTAACTGAGTCCTTTAAGCTTGTTTGAAATCTGCAGGTAAAGTGTGTTGAAGCAGGGTTGGAACTAAATCAGGCATGTCCAAGCTCGGTCCTGGAGGGCCGGTGTCCTGCAAAGTTTAGTTCCAACCCCATTCAAACACACCTGGGCTAGTTAATCAAGCTCTTACTAGGCTTTCTAGAAACATCCTTGCAGGTGTGTTGAGGCAAGTTGGAGATCTGCAGGACGCCGGCCCTCCAGGCCCTCCAGGACCGAGTTTGGACACCCCTGAGTTAAACTGTGGAGGGCAGTGGCCCTCAAGGAACTGAGTTTGACACCCATGAAGTAAATGAACTCTGAAGTCTATTTAAGGGATTATAGTTTATTTAAATTACATTATTGATGCCGTAAAAAGAATCTTATAAAATTGAAAATAGTCACTCTAGTCTTTCACCGGAAGTTTATCGGTAGCTGAAAAACACTTGCTATGTGTACAGCCCATTGTGTCTTAAAGCTGACCTATTATGCAAAAATGACTTTTATAAGAGGTTTAAACCCAGCCCCGCCCACTAGTGCCCATCTCTCCCTCATTAGCATAAACAGCAGCCCTGAGTGAGAAGCAGCCGTCTGTCCATTAGCCATTAGAGTGTTTGAGCTGCTGAAGATGATGGCAGAATAGACTAAGAGGATTATAGATGTGGAGTTTAAGATGAAGCATAGTGACAGGAGTCTCCATAGACTGACACTGTAGCACACATGCAGACCTGATGAGCACTGCTATGCTGATACATATGCATATTTGGCCCCGGCCTCTTTTATAAACAGCACAATCTCATTTAAATTTAAAGCAACAATCACCAAAACTCTACAATTAGGCTCAAAGCCTAAAAGGGTCAGTTTCAGAGAGTTAGGGCTTACTCACACTATGCCATCCGTACCGTGCCCAGGCCTGTTTCCCGGATCGTTTGAGAAGTGTGAGTGCGCTGAATCAGGCTCAAGCCCGGTTCACTTGGCCGGCCCTGGCCCGGTTGGAAGAGGTGTGCCTGAGCGCGGTTCACTTGGGCTTTGGCGCGGTACGCTTGTGTGTGAGTGCAAAATGCGCCAAAGCCCGAAACTGAAAGCGAGACGTGACTTTTACGGGGCTGTTTCATATGGTTTTATTAATCATTCTTACTGTTCAGTGAACGCAAACTGCCGTAGTTTATTAAAGACGCAAACCCCTCACTGCACCACAGCTGCACCTTCAGCAGACCTCCTCATTCCTGCAGCACGAGGGCTTTATGATTGTTTATGAGCGCCAAAAGTGGCGGATCTGTTCGGCGAAATATCTGACTGCGTGTCACCGCATCCCTAAGGACTGTTTGGCGAAATATTTGACTGCATGTCACTGCATATCAAACCACTGAAACGATATAACTAGAGAAATCTCCACTGTGCTGCTGAGTGAGAGAGCGCTTCTCACTGAACAGCACAGCAGTGATGACGTAAGCGTGCCGAAGCCCGTTTGTGGTGTGAGCGCGGGCTGTCGGGGGAGACGGGAGGGGGGACAATCGTGGTTTGGCCCGGTTCGAGGCAACTGTACCTAGTGTGAGTACACTTGGTTCATTTGTCTGGACCGTACCCAAGTTCGATTGTCTCCCCTTGCCACCTCCTTGGTTTGTGTTCACACTGTCTTTTGTCCTTCTGAACCCCGGTACGCTTGCGTCATCGAGCTGCTGTTTTGTTTACAGCCGTTGCTAGGTGATGGCTACGCAAGCAAGCGCCGAAATGGGAAGACTTCCACACATCCTGGTCATGAAAGCTTTTGGACATACAGAAAGCAACTTGCGTCCATCTGCCGCAAAAATATTATGCATATTCAGAACGTCACACAGCGTCTGCAGAAGCTGTTTTTGGAGGAGACAAGCAGACATCACTGTGTTTGCCCTGGCTCAGTCCTGCGCGTGTCAACAAGGTACGAAACAAGACACACACATGAACAAACGAACGTTATGAAAACAATAGTTTGTTGTACAGTTGGCAGTTCAGTATAGTTCACTTCCGTTATTTGGTACGATTGCATTCACATCTGAAGTGAACCGTACCAGAGTTCGCATGAACCGTACCCCAGACCACCTCTTTCAGGCGGACTCGGGTACAGTTCACGGGTCTGCACCAGGGTTCAGAAGACGCATTCACACTAGCTAAACTTACCGCACTATGACGTCAAACGAACTTGGGTGTGAAAGCACCCTTAGTTCGCTTCATTTGGTCCGGACCAAGGGCAATAAATGATACATTGTTGCATTTTCTTCCGTCTTTGGGTCGTTTTCACACCACACTGCTGGCTTTGGTCCGAACCAGTTGAAACAAACCGAAATGCAGTCATCTGACAAAATCCACAACTCTCATTGGCCAGAAGTTGTTGAACATATTTCCTAAACTGCTTATTGATTGGTCAGAATTCACGTGCGGGAAAATGCCAATGAACTCCCGCAGGTAAACAAAACCGGCAGACACGAAATGCCGTTTTTTACTATGGAGGGACGACTGCGCTGACTGATTGTATCCCTGCTTTAGACAAACTATACATTTCGAGAATGAAGCGCGGCCGCGGCTGGAAAACAGTGTTTAATGCATCGCTCGTCACTTCAGGAGGAGGCGTGAATTAATTTAGCTAAACTGAAACATGCTCATCTTGCGGAAATATTACCAACGATCCATCAGGTAATGTTTTCCCCTCTCTCTCTCTCTGTTGGTAAAGTGCTGTCAACAATATTTTTCCTCCATATCCCATAATGCACAGCGCATCGGCCTACGGCAGCTGGATTAGTCCAAAAGTCGCAGTACTTTTTTGCGGTTGGACCTGTTTTAGTACGGATCACATTCTCACCACAAACGAACCGCTCCAGGGTTCGTTTGAAAGCGTACCGAGACCACCTCTTCAAGCAGGTCTCGGTACACTTATTTGGTCCGCTTTTGGTGCGCACTCAAGTACGATTGCTGCATTCTCACCTGCCCAAACGAACCGCACCAAAAGGGGAAACGAACTCTAGTGCTATTCAATCAAATAAATAAGGCAGGTGTGAAAACACCCTAATTAAGCATTATCTGTGTGCTACTTTGAGCTGAAACTTCACTACACACTCTAGGGACTTATTTCCCATATAAAAGGTGCATAATAAAGGTCTCCTTTAAACTAAAGCAGTATATCCTCTCATACTCTTTGCATAGTTTGCTCTTAGAGCTGCTGCAGTGTTTGGGTCAGTCCATGAGTGATGTTAAACTGATGATTAGTGGAGGACACTTGTGGTGGAGCTGACGGAGGCGGACAGCAGCAGTAGCGGTGTATCGGTGCCATGTTTAGTATAGTCTAGAGTGCTGAGTAACCAGTAATTCATAAAATTGCCCTCTTTGTTATGATCAGACTGGCTCCTTCAGGCCCCACACAGCTTTACATCCAATTCATGAGTGTCTTCGGTTAATGACCTGCGTAATGCACGACCCAATTTTATTGCAGAAAGGTAGATTATGTTAAGTTTTTTTCCCGTTTTACCCCATCTGACAGTCGTTCTCACTTATTTTTCCATAGAAATTCCTGTGTTTTTGTGACCACACGCTCTGGAAAAAGCCATCTCGCTGTGAGGCGAGTTTGTCCCTGACCCTGTATCTCCCTCTTACCACATTTCCATCTAATCATTTCACTTTTTCCTTGCGTGGCAGCGTTATTAAGAAGTTTAATTTGCTGAGGGTCCCGGGCTCGGAGAGGAATTCAGGGAGAATTATTCCATTGATTCTCATTCAACCACAATGAAATCCTCTCTGTACTCTGATACGGACTAATGATGAAAGCATATAGACCTTAAAAACCCAAAACTGCTCCACAATGCATCATGCAAGGCTATTAGCGTTTATATATAAGGTCTATAAAACGCTGATATTTCAGCTAATGGTGCAGTCGCAGGAGTCCGGATGAATATAAAAAAGGGATGGCGGCAAAAAACTACACTTGATTTAAGGCAGGACGGTGTGACCAAAATTTCACATCCTAGTATGAGAACGTTTATTTTACAGTAACGGTATAGTTTGGTATAAAGTTGGTTATTCCAGAAAATGCCTATAAGGGCTTTATACTGTATATTAAATGAGCTTGAATATTTAAGAAAAGGATCTTTTTTGACTACTTTGAATTTCATTTTAACCTTTTAAATGTACACTCACTGGCCACTTTATTAGGTACACCTGTCTATTTGTTCACACGAATTTCTAATCAGCCAATTACATGGCAGCAACTCAATGCATGTAGACATGGTCAAGACGATCTGCTGCAGTTCAGAGCGAGCATCAGAATGGGGAAGAAAGGGGATTTAAGTGACTTTGAATGTGGCATGGTTGTTGCTGCCAGACGGGCTGCTCTGAGTATTTTAGAAACTGCTGATCTACTGGGATTTTCACGCACAACCATCTCTAGGGTTTACAGAGAATGCTCCGACAAAGAGGAAATATCCAGTGAGCGGCAGTTCTGTGGGTGCAAATGCCTTGTTGATGAGGCCAGAGGAGAATGGCCAGACTGGTTCCAGCTGATAGAAAGGCGACAGTAACTCAAATAAGCACTCGTTACAACCGAGCTCTGCAGAAGAGCATCTCTGAACACACAACACGTCCAACCTTGAGGCGGATGAGCTACAGCAGCAGAAGAGCACACCGGGTGCCGCTCCTGTCAGCTAAGAACAGGAAACTGAGGCTACAATTCACACAGACTCACCAAAACTGGACAATAGAAGATTGGAGAAACGTTGCTGCTCTGATGAGTCTCCATTTCTGCTGACAGATTCGGATGGTCGGGTCAGAATTTGGCATCAGCAACATGAAAGCATGGATCATCCTGCCTTGTATCAGCGGTTCAGGCTGGTGGTGGTGGTGTAATGGTGTGGGGGAGATTTTCTTTGGGTCCATTAGTACCAACTGAGCATCAACGCCACAGCCTACCTGAGTATTGCTGCTGACCATGTCCATCCCTTTATGAGCACAGTGTCTCCATCTTCTGATGGCTACTTCCAGCAGGATAACGCAGCATGTCATAAAGCTCAATCATCTCAGACTGGTTTCTTGAACATGACAATGAGTTCACTGTACTCAAATGGCCTCCACAGTCACCAGAGCTCAACCCAATAGAGCAGCTTTAGGATGTGGTGGAACGGGAGATTGGCATCATGGATGTGCAGCCGACAAATCTGCAGCAACTGTGTGATGCTATCATGACAATATGGAGCAAAATCTCTGAGGAATGTTTCCAGTAGCTTGTTGAATCTACGCCACAAAGGATTAAGGCAGTTCTCAATGCGAAAGGGAGTCTACCCGCGGTACTAGTAGGGTGTACCTAATAAAGTGGCCAGTGAGTGTAGTAAACAAATGAATGGTTTTATGTGGACAGACCTTATTATTATTATTATTATTATAAACTTTTAGGGCATTGTAAAATTATGATGTATACGGAATTAATTAAATGTAAAATGGAAATATATAAGAAGTTATGGTCACACTTTACAATAAGGTTCATTAGTTAATGTTAATTAATGCATTTACTAACATGACCAAACAATGAACAATACATCTACTACTGTATTTCTTTATGTTAGATAACGTTCGTTAATGAAAATACAGTTGTTCATTGTTAGTTCATGTTAACTCATGGTGCATTAACTAATGTTAACAAGCATGCACTTGGATGTTAATAATGCATTAGTAAATGTTCAATTATGATTAATAAATGCTGTACATGTGTTGTTCATGATTAGCTCATGTTAGTAAATGCATTAACTAATAAACCTTATTGTAAAGTGTTACCAAAGATATTTGTATTTTAAACTCAACTAACACAATTCTTAAAGTGAGCAAGTGATGATTGAGTAAATGAAAGCAGAATCATAATGTTTTGGTGAACTGGCCCTTTAAAGCACCACAGTTTTACTACCTTGAAGCTGAAGCAGTGAACAGCTGATTTACATGAATGTATATTGATGTGAATTATTAGGAAAACCACTTTATAACTGGATCTGCAAGCTCTCGCACACGCCCTTCATTAACACAATAATCAACTGAGCCTTTACAGCCCATTACTTCAGCCACCAGAGGAAGACGCTTCAATGTAAAACTCCAAAATAGAAAAGATAAAAAACACAACATGTTTTCCTTCAGTTTCCCACTAAATCTCTAATTATAGATTGCTTTGGCGGCACGTTTGAAGGAAGCTGTTAGTGGGGATAAAGCATTTACAGCTCCTCAGAGTGATAAAGGATATCCCAATAAACTACTTACATCCAGTGGCTCTTTATACACCCCTGCTGCACCTCTCCTTTCAATTTCAGGCCGTTCAGGGTGTGGGATTTCTGATCCTCAAAGGGAAATAGGAAAGCTATTAGCCCAAATGGGGAAACCACATGCAAATCGTTGGGAAGGCAGTTCCCTCCACATGTGGCACCGCGAGCCACGGTTTATATCTTTGCGTGTTCAGTAGATTTTTATAAAGGCACACCCTTTCTGAACTGTATTTTTTTTTTATTATGCTGGTCATTCTGATGGTGTCCTATATTTATTTTACTCAAATGCATGTGATGTTAACCAACCATGAAGACAAAAGTCAAAATCCTGTGATCATTAGTTATTCTACACTAGTTTCAAGCTTATTTTGTTTGTTGAACACAAAAGAAGATATTTTGAAGAATGCTACACTTGATTTAGGGCTGGATTCTAATTATGGTAGACAAAGTATGAGTTTAGATGAACAACATTTGACAGTTTTATGTGGACAGACATTAATATTATCATTATTATGAATGTTTTTCCAAGTAACATCTTTTCACAAATATCAAATATATCCTAAGTGACAGCAAAACAAAACGTTATTATAAAAAAAAAAATAAAAAAAATAAAAATAAAAAATAAATATATATATATATATATATATATATATATATATATATATATATATATATATATATATATATATAATGTAAACAAATATAACAGTTTTTTCCTATAAAAATATAACAAATTTATAACTGTTTATATGCTTTAAACGTTTGCGTGTTCAGTAGTTTTTTATAAAGGCACACCCTTTCTGAACTGTATTTTTTTTTATTATGCTGGTCATTCTGATGGTGTCCTATATTTATTTTGATCAAATTCATGTGATGTTAACCAACCATGAAGGCAAAAGTCAAAATCCTGTGATCATTAGTTATTCTACACTAGTTTCAAGCTTATTTTGTTTGTTGAACACAAAAGAAGATATTTTGAAGAATGCTACACTTGATTTAGGGCTGGATTCTGATTATGGTAGACAAAGTATGAGTTTAGATGAACAACATTTGACAGTTTTATGTGGACAGACATTAATATTACATACATTTTTCACGTAACATCATCTCACAGATATTAAAAATTTATCCAAAGTAATAGGAAAATAAGACTTAAATATGAAAAAAATAATAATAATTAATTAATTAAAAAAAAAAAAAAAAATATATATATATATATATATATATATATATATATATATATATATGTGTGTGTGTGTGTGTGTGTGTGTATATGTGTGTGTGTATATATGTGTATATATATGTGTGTGTGTGTGTATATATATATATGTATATATATATATATATATATATATATATATATATATATATATATATATATGTGTGTGTGTGTGTGTGTGTTTATTACAAGGTGTTTGTAGAGTAATATACAACACCATCCCAGACAATACAGGACTTTACACTATTAAAAATCATAATAAAAGTCACTTTTTCCAACTTTCTGAGGTTAAAAGTTGTTAAACGAAAGATGAAGACCTCATAAGCAAAATCCAGCAGACATCGGTGAGCTTACTGCTTTATTTAAATAGGATTGTGGATTAAAAGGCTGCTAAGATGTCCAGAAATGATCTAATCTAACATTGAAATCTGCCAATAAATCACTGTGTGGTCTTTCCTAGCGTATTTGGGACAGCCGCGTGATTCATGCCCTTAGAAATAACACTGCCCCCTATGGCACCAATCTAATTAGCCAGCGCAGTCCAATATACGGTGATTGCAGAAATTAATGCGTTGGCTGATTGTGTGTGTATATGTGTGTGTTTGTGCGCAGACGCAGGGTCAGTTGAAGAGCAGACTGCTAAATATAGTCTGTGTGTTACTGTAAGGGCCAAACTCTCACAAACTACAAGCTTGCTCTGACCATGCCTTGTAATTGAGGGAGAAAATAAAGAATGAAATTACATGTTTATTTTCGAAAACAATTTTAATCTTCTCTCCCCTCATTTTGGAAAAAAGCAACACCCACAAGGACACTCAAAACCGAGATGGGCTGTCGGAAGGCTTCTCCAACTGTTTATTCACTTGATGGATGTCTGTAAAGCCAGAGCGAGACTCGTACCGCTGAGGACTTTGGTGTATGAGTGCAGCATGTGTGTGTGTGTGTGTGTGTGTGTGTGTGTGTGTGTGTGTGTGTGTGTGTGTGTGTGCGCGCGTTTGGAAATAGCATACATTAGCATTAAAAATGTTGACAAAAAGCAAAAGCTTATGTGTGGTTAATATGAGGTTGATATGCTTGATTTGGTCAGACAGTGTTAAGAATTTTATAAATGTTTCTAAATATAAAAATAAAATATTGGGGCACTGCAATATGATGATGTATATTCAATTAATGACACTATATATACTTAAAATAAAATATATAAGAAGGTGTACAGTGCATCTGGAAAGTATTGATAGCGCTTCACTTTTTCCACATGTTTCGGGGCTCTATTTTGACGGTCCATGCGCAGGGCGCAAAACGCTTTCAGGGCGTGTCAGAACGCATTTTTGCTAATTTAAGGATGGGAAAATCCACTTTGCGCCATGGCGCATGATCTAAAAGGGTTGAGTTTATTCTCTTAATGAGTTATAGGTGTGTTTTGAGAATAAACCAATCAGAGTCTCATCTCCCATTCCCTTTAAGAGCCAGCTGCGTCACGCCAAGAGCGCATTCACTATTTACAGGACGCAAAGTAAGTCTAAGTGGAAAAACTGAGCATTTCACAAGCAAACAGTTCACAGTTAAGTTTTTTTTAACAGAAAACAGTTAAACAGAGCATCTACTGTGTGAGAATGAGAGATAATGGATTACTTTCACATTCGCTCTTGGATAGGAAAACCTTTACGCACAGACATCAATTAGCCTATAAATAATTAATTTAGTTTGTTAAGCGCAAATATTCGTTTCAAAGCTATTTCTAAATTCAGTTCTAATTTCCAGCAAACGAATAAATGAACAATAATAACAAAGTGTGCTCAAAAACCTGAGTTATATCCTAAAACACATGCTGCGCCCCATATGGTCTAAAACCTGACAGGTGGACAAATCTAAGCTTGTTTTTAATAAAACAAATATAAATATGGATATAATAAATAATACTGCTAATAATAATAACATTATACAGAAGCAAATTGTTATGAATGAACTGAAAAAGCCTCCCGAGATTAAGAAGACATAAAAGCATTGATTTTTCATATTTATGTAGGCTAGAAAATAATATGTTTTGTAATATTTTAATCCTTTATATTTATATTCTATATCTATTCTTATTATATCCTATATATATCCTTAATATTTAAATTTTTTCATATGTAAAGATATTTGCCTATTGCTCTCTTGTGTGTATTAAGCAGTGTGTAAGCGAGGCGCAACTCTGCGCTGGAGTTTAGACCGGGTTTGTTTTGGTCTAATGAAAAATCTATTATAGTTTCTCAAAATAGCAACGCGCCAGCGGTCTTTTTTAGAGCAGAACGCCTATGGGCGCACATATGAGCGCTAATGCATTTGCTATTTAAACGGCTCCAAGCTGAAACTAGCAGAAGACTATTGCGCCGCGTCTTGCGCCACATTGCGCCGGGTGTATGATAGGGCCCTTTATGTTACAGTCTTATTCCAAAATAAATTAAATTGATTGATGTCCTCAACATTCTACACACAATCCCCCATAATGACAATGTGAGAAAATTGTTTTTGAAATTGTTGCAGATTTGGTAAAAATAAGTGTTACGTCGGTGGAGCGGAGGCCTGGAGGAGGAGGAGCCGGCGGCGGCGACGACCGGGTTCGAGTCCGGGGAAGAGCGGTTCCAGAAATCAGGTAAGATGAAAAACAGAATCCAAAAAATAAAAGCGAATGAGTTTGTGGCGGGGCAAGAACGCGGCAAGATCTGAAAACGCAGTCAAAATCGGACGAGGGCTTTTGCTTTTTTTTTTTTTTTTTAATTTCTGGACGGCTTTTGTAAATTGTCCCTTGGGTTTAGAGAAGGAGGAGGAGGGTGGCTGGATTGGCCGGCCCCTCAGTCGATCGTTCAGTCATTCAGTCGGACAGACGGTCGCTTATGCACACGGCGCGCGCTCCAGAGAGGCGTTCAAGATGCGTAAAAGTGCGGCACAGCGGCCTTTTGCGGATTCGCGAAAACAAAAACTGCACAAATACGTACCTCCCGGCACAGATTTTGCAGCCTCCAGAAATGTCCGCAGGGTTTCCACAATGAGCCTGGGTTTGAAGAATCACATGTACATCAGTGTTCACAGCCTTTGCTCATTACTTTGTTGATGCCTCTTTGGCAGCAATTACAGCCTCAAGTCTTGTTGAATATGATGCTACAAGCTTGGCACAGCTGTCTTTGGGATTGTTTGCCCATTCCTCTTTGCAGCACCTCTCAAGCTCTATCAGGTTGGATGGGAGGCGACGGTCTACATTTCAGATGTCTCCAGAGATGTTCAATAGGATTTAGGTCTGGACTCTGGCTGGGCCACTCAAGGACATTCACCGAGTCATTGTGAAGCCACTCCATAGCTGCTTAAAAACATCCCCACAGCATGATGCCAACACCACCATGCTTCACTGTAGGGATGCTGTTCGCCTGGTGATGAGCGCTGCCTGCTTTTCTCCAAACGTAACGTCTGGCGTTCACTGCTAAGAGTTCAATTTCAGTCTCATCAGAGCAGAGAATTTAGTTTCTTATAGTCTGAGAGTTCTTCAAATGCCTTTTGGCAAACTCCAGGCGGGGAGTGTCTTCCGTCTGGCCACTCTACCATACAGATGCATGATTGGCGTATTGGGTCGGGTTGGTTGGTGGATCTCCCTGACTAAGGCCCCTCTCCTCCGATCACTCAGCTTAGATGGCCGGCCAGCTCTAGGAAGAGTCCTGGTGGTTAAACATCTTCCACTTACGGATGATGGAGGCCGCTGTGCTCATTAGAACTTTCAGAGCAGCAGAAATGTTTCTGTCACCTTCCCCAGCCTTTTGCCTCGAGACAATCCTGTCTCACAGGTCTACAGACAATTCCTTTGTCTTCATGCTTGGTTTGTGCTTCGGCATGCACTGTCAACCCTGGGGCCATATATAGACAGATGTAGCCTTTTCAGATCATGTCCAGTCAACTGAAGCTGCTGAAGCATCTCCAGAATGATCAGTGGAAACAGAATGTACCTGAGCTCAGTTAGATCTTCATGCCAAAGGCTGTGAATGCTGATGTACTATCATTTATATTTAATAAATATGCAACAATTTCAAAAACTCTTTTTTTCCACATTGTCATTATGGGGGATTGTGTGTAGAATGTTGAGGAAATACATTAATTTAATCCATTTTGGAATAAGACTTTAACATAAACAAATGTGGATGAAGTAAAGCGCTAGCAATACTTTCCGAATGTGTTGTATATTTGTATTAGAAAGAAAAATAACTTTCAGATAATTTTACATGATATATACTTGTGAATATAAGGTTCATTCATTCATTCATTTTCCTTTGGCTTAGTTCCTGATTTATCATGGGTCGCCACAGCAGAATGAACTGCCAACTACTTTGTCATAGGTTTTTATGCAGCGGTTAAACAGACAAATTAAATTAAATTAAAATTTCAGTACTTTTTTATTGTTATTTTGCATTTATATCAAATTAATTAAATAAAAAGTTGTTTATTAATGAAATAAAAATACACACACAAAGTGTATCTATATATAATGTTTATATTTTATTTTATTCTTTTTAATATTTCCCAAATTATGTTTCTCAGAGCAAGAAAATTTTCACAGTATGTCTGATAACATTTTTTCTTCTGGAGAAAGTCTTATTTGTTTTATTTTTTTTAAATACCATTTAAGCTCAATATTATTATCCAATATTATTAGTGTTGAAAAAATCTTCTCCATTAAACAGAAATTGGGGAAAAAAATAAACGGGGGCTAATAAACTAGACTTCAACTGTATATGCAAAAAATATAAAGAGAACACTTGCAGCTACATTGTGTTGTTTGTGTTCCCCTTTATTTAATTTATTTGATATTATAGTGATGCAATATACATTGTTTACTGTAGTATTTTTGACAATATTAATAACAATAACAATACATTTTATTTATAATGTGTTTTTGTAAAACCCAAAAACAACAGAGAAATTAAACATGCAATAAAATACAAGGACATTCAACACAGAAAAAACATAAACACATTAGGATGATCAAGAATCTAAAAATGCAGTATTAAAAAGATGAGTTTTTAAAATCTTACTAAAGCTAGCTAATGTTGAAGCAGTCCTTATGAAATAAGGGAGATATTTTCATTTCCTATAGTTATGTTATAGTTTCTACAGATAAACTGTAATGAAAACCAATTTAGTTTTTACCACAGTAAATCGTTGTGAATTGTAGTATAATGGACTTTTTGTCCTGCAAATTATTTCTATATAATTTTTACATGATACTAATATAAGGAAAAATGCAGCATGTACTGAAGGATGATCGGTATACATTTATACACTTTATTTTGTCTACTGGGAAACATTTATTGCTGAAAGTAAAATAAATCATTAATCTAAGCAAGAAAATGTGTAAATAATCCGTTTTTATTTTAAAGCAGAAGTTCAGATGTTGAGAGTTTTACTAAAGGTAAGAGTGTTGTTCAGAGAATTACTAATTGCTGCTTACATTAATTGGGAACTACAGTTTACACCAGTGTCTAAATAAAATACATGAGATTGAAATTGAGAAGAAATCACTTTAGTTAATCTACAATACGTTTTGGATGAACTGTGATTTTATTGCTACCAATTTAAAACGTATACAGTAGATGTACAGTAATTACACGCATAATTAACTTGCATGTTTTGCGTTACAGAGGTTTGAATAAACCATCTCTGACTTTTATCCATTTGTTAAATTTTCCAGAGGTTTCAGAACACAAAAGACATAATTTACCCCTTTTAGATAGTCTTTTAATGGGTTTGTCATTTTGTTGGCTTTTTAATGATCATATGATTGAAATTGTCTTAACTTTTTATAATTTAAATTGCCTGGTATTTATTCTTTCTGCTCTGCATCTGTTGGATATCACACACTGTAAAAAAAATCTGTAAAATAACAGTTAAATGACTGTATATTTTAACAGATTTTTTCCGTATACACGTATTACGGGTGTTTTTCCGTTTATATACATTTTCGAATTGCATTGTGGGAAGGGGATCGCAGCTCAGACAGCGTTTGATGGACACCGGGACATATTTCTTCCTCTGTTTTTTCCCTGGTAAGTACGATTAATAAAACATATAACAATATTTTAGTTAAAAGACTGCTTTATTACCTTTTTATCGTTATTTAAAATGATTTTTGTCTTTTATGAAGCGCCCATGGAAAGTACAGCAGTGAATTACGTTTAATATTGTTAATAAGATCAGACTTTATTTCATTAAGATCAAACTGAGCTATGAGTGGTTAAATGTAACTGCAGTATGATTAACTTTTTGTAGGTAATGACATACATTTAATGTGTACCTTTTGAAATGTATTATATTAATACTATGATATTATGACTATCAAATTTGATCAAAAAAACATTTTGTGTGCAATAATGAATAGTTTTTTGTCATTATTATTATTATTATCTCTGTCAAATAAGCTCTGTTACTAAATAAATAATTCTAGCCGTAAATTTCAAACCACTATAGTTTAATTACTAATCAGTGTTAACTGATGGTTTCACAAAGAACCTTTAACGTCGAAGGTTTTAAAAGAGGCTCTATAGTGGGAAATGGATATTTTGAGTATGAAAATGTTCTTAAATTAAGCAACAAAAAGTTTTATTTTTATTTTTTTAAGAACTGTAATTAAAAGGTCTTTTGGGGAACCAAAATGGTTCCTGCACACATCACAGCATCACATCACTCATGTCTTTTTTAAGATGTAAAAAACATTACCAGTAGATAGATAGATAGATAGATAGATAGATAGATAGATAGATAGATAGATAGATAGATAGATAGATAGATAGATAGATAGATAGATTGATTGATTGATTGATTGATTGATTGATATGTTGGTTGTTTTGCCTTCATATTTGATCAATGTTAATAAAATTACAATCTTTCAGCATTACCAAAAATAGTGTGGGCCATTTTGAGCTTTAGGGGAAACAAACATACATAACTGCTTACATTTGTTCATAAAAATATATAAATAAATTAATGTACTATGTTTTGCTTCTTACACTTTACATACCTGAAACTTGCCTACAGCACTTATTCATTGTTGCTCTTATAGTTGTGTAAATTGCTTCCTTGTCCTCATTTGTAAGTCGCTGTGGATAAAAGTGTCTGCTAAATGACTAATGCAGTTGAAGTCAGAATTATTAGCCCCTTTTTGATTTTCTTTTTTTAATATTTCCCAAATGATTTTTAACAGAGCAAGGACATTTTTACAGTATGTCTGATAATATTTTTTCTTCTGGAGAAAGTCTTATTTGTTTTATTTCAACTAGAATAAAAGCAGTTTTAAATTTTTTTAAAAAAAATTTTGGGACAATATTATTAGCCCCTTAATGCTAAAAATGTTTTCAATAGTCTACAGAACAAACCATCGTTTTACAGTACCTTGCCTAATACCCTAACCTGCCTAGTTAACCTAATTAACCTAGTTAAGCCTTTAAATGTCACTTTAAGCTGTATAGAAGTGTCTTGAAAGAGATCTAGTCTAATAAAATGTGCTGTCATCATGGCAAAGATAAAATAAATTAGTTATTAGAGATGAGTTATTAAAACTATAATGCTTAGAAATGTGCTGAAACAATCTTCAGGGAAAAAAATAAATGGGCGCTAATAATTCAGGGGGGCTAATAATTCTGACTTCAACTGTAATTCTTATGACGCTTGTGAGTCCTGCTAGGATTTGTATGTTGTTTTTATTACAGTTTTTTGTCTAACACTCAGAAGTTGTAAACAAAAAAGTAGCAGCCTACTTTTTGTGACATATACTTGACGCGTAAATCGATCATGAGCTTATTAGCATTTATTTTCCGACGGTGATCGGTGGCTGTGGTGGTTGGGATACTCGTCACGTGATTTCTGTTCGACAGCGTTTTTTGAGTTGTCTGATCAACTTTTTGTTTCTTCAAGAAATGTAAAAATAGATAGGCCTACATATATATAGGTAATCTGCTTGTAAAAACGATGCATACTTTTTCGAGAACCCCATCCTTTGTCTTTGGCTACTTTTTTTTGCGGCGTATGAGTTTAAACTACCTCTATGGCTAATCTAAGCGAGCGGGGTGCTAGCAACTATAGCACACAGCTTTCTTCTATTTAGAAAGCCAGCAGGTTGAACACTCGAGACCAATACACCGCATCAGTGTCTGACAGAGTAACCATGAGACAGCATTATCTGGCCTTTTATTCCGAGCACAAAACACAACCATACTGTACCACCGGGGTGCACACAACCCTCGATAATGGCCAATATTTTACTAACCAAGGAAACATTGAGCTTAAACCATTGAAGCTCAAACAAACACACACACACACACACACACACATAACCTTTATAACGAAACAACCCAAACTAATATAGCACATGAATCAACTCTAAACCGTTTCCTATAATGCAGCTGTGGAACAGCTCATTACAATATTTAATTATGAAACGAAAACCCCAAGAATCAAACCCCCCAAATAATTGTAAATATAAGTTCACTGTAGGTCTCTCTCTCTCTCTCTCTCTCTCTCTCTCTCTCTCTCTCTCTCTCTCTCTCTCTCAGTTCATCAGGAGGCGGGTCTCCTCTGTTCTCTGCTCCTCATAGAGCCGTCGCTCCTGTTTTTGACGGTATTTGTTTCAGACTCCGCGGACCGCCAGCTCTCCTCTCCCGCTTTTGGATTGACCCTCACTGGACTGCTTCCTCCGGGATGGCCGCGTCGATTCTGGAGGTACGGAAAACTCACTGCGATCTCACAGCTGCTCTTATACACAAGTAGACTATTTATTAAAGTCAGTAAACTTCAAACGTGGTCTCTGCTTTAGAAGTTGTGTTCAGATACGGTTGCATTATTGGGTTTATACGCAATTAGATATGTTTACTATACTCTTAAAAGTTATTGTATAGTTTCTGTAAGAATGAAGTGAAGTATGTTCATGTTAACTAATAAGGTTAAAATATATATTTCATTCATGTTATCAAGATAAACTTAGCTCTTAATTGGAAGTTTTGTTCAGATTCGGGTTAATTTTATGCGATGATTACTGCATGTTAACTCAGCATACGTTATTTGATAGTTTTTTTTTTCAGATTATAGTATCCCATGTTGATGTTTTTTATGAACTAATAAAGACAAATATCTATATTTAATCAATTTTATCAGTGTACACTGAAAAAGAAGCTTATGTTGCAATGGTTTTGCATAAATTATGCCATTTAAAGTTCATCAAATTACTTTTTAAAGTGTTTTAAAGGATGTTTTAGTGTTTTTAAACACTATTACACTGATCTGAATAACAAAAAAAGATATTTCAATTCATTTTCCAGTACTGGGTTGCGGCTGGAAGGGCATAAAACATATGCCAGAATAGTTGGTGGTTCATTCCGCTGTGGCAACCCCAAGCAAAAACTAAACTAAGCCGAAGGAAAATGAGTGAATAATTATTTTATTTTATTTTTTGTTTAAAACTTAAAGGGACAGTTCACCCCAAATTAAAATGTACTCACTGTTTACCTAAGTGGTTCCAAAACCTCCTGAGTTTGTTTCTTCTGTTGAATACTGAACACCTACAGTAGGAAAAACAAATACTACAGGTTTCTCACATTTTTCAAAATATCTTCTTTTGTGTTTAACAAGAATTGGAGGTTTGAAACAAGTAAAGGATGATGAGAATGATGACAGAATATGAATTTCTGGGTGAACTACCCCTTTAAGGACCACTGGAAAGCTTTCGTTTTTTTGTAGTGCTAAGTTTGCTGCAACTCAGTCAAAAACTGTCAAACTTGTGACCAAAGAGGTTGGCCAGCATTGTAGACATTGAATTATGAAAAAACTAGTAGATGAGGACATAAAACTCTTGCGGCGATGGTTTTGGATGCAGGCATCACATTTAAGCTCCACACGGTAATGGAGAGCAATTAACCTGGAAACGGGAGCAGAACCTGTGCCAGGATCAACCACACACACTCAGCGGGAAATATCATCACACACACTGAGCCTTACTCATTCATTTATCATCACTTCCCAACGGAAAGTAGGGTAGACCACTGCCATCCCAAATCAAGCAAAGTCCAAGCGTAGTCTGTATAACTTTGACTTAACTGCTTAAAGTTAGAGCTTTGGGGATGCTGAAATGCCAATCGATTTAATTTAACATTCTAAACCGAGAGCTTTTCAGTGCATTTTGTCTTATTTCTACACTATTTACGTTTCCTCGTGAGATCAGGCTGGTAAAAACATCTGTTAACTAACACTTTCTGTATTTAGTGATTCACAAGTGTTTATTTGCGGTGGTGAATTGAATTATGGGATGTTGATCTCTGCTCTGTTCACTTTAGATGTTGAAATTTAACTTTGCAGTTAAAGAAAGTGACTTTTATTGACATCATAGTCGTTTGAAATGCATAATATAACATATAAGAAATAATATACAGAGACATAAGTCCAAGCAAAATAAATAAAAAATAAATACAACACCAACCCAGACAATATAGCAAGTTAAACTATTAAAAATGTTCATAAAAGACCATTTTTCAAACTTTTCAGGGTAAAAATCATTGAAAAAAAAAGATCAAGCTCCCAGAATGCAATGCAAAAACTGAAATAAACAAAGATACAACGCTTAAATAAAAGCATGAATCACAAAATACAGAAAACTGCTAATTTACGGATTTTTTTACAGTGAGATATCTCAAAATTAGATCAAGAAGTATTTTCTAGACAAGTTAAAATGTTGTTTTTAAAACTCAAATTAAAGTTGAGATTTTGAGTTACAGATTTTTTATAAAACTAGCAAAATGATCTACCAATATGAAAAGCAACAGGGTTCATTTTGACAGCAAATTTTGATTTAGTCTTAGTCCTCTTTGACTAAAATTAAATTTTAATTTCATGCTAAAATGCCAGTTGTTTCCTTAATTTAACATTCTAAACCCCGAGATTTTCAGTGCATTTTGTCGTATTTCTACACTAAAAAATATATGTCAACTAACACTTTCTGTATTTAGTGATTCACAAGTGTTTATCTGCGGTGGTGAATTGCATTATGGGATGTTGATCTCTGCTCTGTTCACTTTAGATGTTGAAAATTCAACTCTGCAGTTTAACAAAGCGACTTTTATTGACATTTTAGTAGTTTGAAATACATAATATGGCGTATAAAAAAATTATATATAAAGAAATAAGTCTGTAAAATTACAGAAATTGTACTGGCACTTTATTATAAGGTTTTTGTAGTGTAACATACAACACCAACTCAGACCATATTTCACTGCAAACTATTAAAAGTGTTCATAAAAGTCACTTTTTAAAACTTTTTAAGGTTAAAAGTTGATGAAAAGAAGAGCAAGCTGCTATAATGCAATTCAAAAACAGAAATAAACAAAGATACAAAGCATGAATAAAAGCACGAATCACAAAATACAAATAACTGCAAATTTACAGATTTTATTTAAGTAAAATATCTCAAATTTAGATCACAAAGAATTTTTTAGACAAGCAAAAATACTGTTTTAATAAGTCAAATTAAAGTTTAGAGTTAGAGTTTGCCAATATGGTAAGCAACAGTGTTAAGTTAGACAGCGAATTTTGATTTAGTTTTAGTCGATTAATTCCATTTTAATTTTAGTCTTCTGAATGGTTGATTAGTCAAGTTGAATAAATCTACTCTAGATTTAGTTGACTGCAATATATTTGGTTTAATTTGTGTTGTTTAATTAAAATGTAGTATACATTTATTTATACAAAACTTAAAATTAAACAAAACATCATCAAAATATAACCTTTTCATTGAAGACCAAAAATTAGATATGCATTGTTTATTTATATCATAAGTAATAAGTAAAATTATCCACATGTAAGAACAGCAGCCTACTGAAAATGCAGGATTATTTCGCCAACCCTTTATTTTAAAGTGGTAAAATATTAGTCTTTTAAGTCTAAATTTAGTCTGTTGAACAGTTCAAGCCATTCAATCTTTGAAAGGGCTTAAAATAGTCCACTTTGCAGCCTAGCAAGCTTTACTCTTGTAGTTGGTGTTACAGTAGTTGGTGCTTAGATATAGCACTGATTACATAAGTAATGATGATATTTGACTGGCAAATGATAATGTGTTACATATAAAACATCCCTCAATCACATTCCCGTCTCGTTTTTATTAGTCTACAAAAAATATCAGCATATTTTAATTGCAGTTGTCGTCATCATTACTTAATATTTATTTAGTTTTCGTAGAGTTTTTGTCAGTAGAAACTTGTTTGCTACGGAAATTAAGCGAAGTGAAATTAACACTGGTAAGCAAAAAATTAACAACTTATTTCAAGTGTTTATACTACTTATTTTGCAAACAAGATTCTTTCACTTACCCCATTGGTAGATTGCTTGTTTTAAGGGAAAAACTCATCAAATTGTTATGCATCATTTCAGAAAACAAAACATTATTTACTTCTCTGTGAAATGCTTGTTAATTTAAGAATTTTTAAATATTTAGACTTGAAGCAAGACTTAAACTCCAAGTAAGAAAAGCATTTATTGCAGTGTAATCTTGAATTACTCATTATTGACTGTAAACATGGTTACCACATGTTTGTCCTGTGGCTGCGTTCATGCTCTGGCATTAAACACGGTAAATACTTGTGGAATCACGTTTAGATCATTCATTTATTCATTCGTTTTCCTTCGGCTAAGTCCCTTTTTTTGTTAGGGGTCGCCACCGTGGAATGAACCACCAATTATTCCAGCATATGTTTTATGCAGCGGATTCCCTTTCATCTGCAACCCAGTACTGGGAAACACCCATACACACTCATTCTCTCACACACACACTCATGTACTAGAGTCAATTTAGTTCATCCAATATATAGCGCATGTGTTTGGACTGTGGGAGAAACCGGAGCACCCGGAAATAACGAGGATAACATGCAAACTCCACACTGAAATGACAACTGACCCAGCTGGGACTTGAACCAGTGACTTTCTTGCTGTGAGGCCACAGTTTTAACCACTGAGCTACCATGTTGCCCTCGTTTAGATGAGTGATTTCAGGGAAAGGATTGATCTCTAGAGCACTGATTGACAGCACAATTAAAGGAGTATATAGTTACTAAACAATGGTTTATCCTCAACAATATCATATTGTTGTAGCATCGCCTGATTTGTGTGGACGGATGCTCACTATGGTGATGTAAATAAACATGTTAGACAGGAACTCCATGTGTGGTGACATTAATTATTGTGTTGTCAGAGGTGCTGCATATTTCAGTCTAGACTAATAGCGCAGGAAGGATGTTTACGCAAGCCTTTTTTATGGTGGACAACATTGTAATGGCTAGTTGAGTGCTGTAAAACTATTTAGTTTGAGTCGCTTCTCTCTCATCAATGCTTTGTGGAGCTTGTGCATGCAAATGTCAAGCTTGCCATGAAGGAAATAAAGTCTGCAGTAAAATAGCGAAACCTTTTTTCAGGTTGTTTGTGGAGGCGCAAATGCCAGAAAAATTGAAATTTTGTTTTTGTTTCTTGTTCAAATATCTAAAAACTCTTAAATTAAGAAGCTTTTTCTAGACAAGCAAACAATACTGTCTTGTTTTAGGAAATAATATGTCAAAATTATGTGAGTTTTTCATTAAATAATCTGCAATAATGAGTAAGCTAAATTATTTTGTGTTTATTTTGAAGTTTGATTATTTTGCTCCCTCTAATGGCAGATTATTTTGCTTGTTTTAAGGAAAAACTCACTTGATTTGGTCTTATTGTTTCTTAAAACAAGAATATTTGTTTTGCTTTATTCAAACTCATTAATTAATGCGCTGTGCATTAACATGAACCAACAATAAACAACTGTACTTTCATGAACTAACTTGAACAAATACTGTAATAAATGAATTGTTTATTGTTTCTTCATGTTAGCAAATGCAAGTTTTCACTAAAATAGCGAAACATTTTCTTAGGTTGTGGAGGCTTCACTGCCACAAATGCTGGAGTTTTTATCTTGTTTCTGGTCCAAATGTCTAAACGTTTAGAAGACAAGCAAAAAATTGTTGATGTTTTTTTTTAAAAGAAATAATATGCCAAAAATGTGGATTTTTTAAAATTAAAACAAGCCAAATAATCAGCAAAAATGAGTAAACTAAATAATTTAGTTTTTAATTTCAAAGTTTGATTATTTTGCTTACTATATTGGCAGATTATTTAGCTTGTTTTAAGGAAAAACTTACTATATTTTGGCATATTTTTTCTTAAAACAAGACTATTTGTTTTGCTAGTCTAAAAAAATGCTTATTTACTATAAAAGCCGGTATCTTTACAACAACTATTAAATTATACACGGTCACAAGACAAAAATAGTTATTAAAGTTGTCATATTTAAAAATAAACTCTGGGCCCTATCATACACCCGGCGCAATGTGGCGCAAGGCGCAGCGCAATACTCTTTTGCTACTTTTAGCTCGGCGCAAGGGTCATTTTGAGGTGTTGCGCCACACTGTTTAAATAGCAAATGCATTTGCGCTCAAATGTGCGCCCATTGGCGTTCTGGTCTAAAAAAGCAGGCGTGTTTTGGTGCGTTGCTATTTTGAGAAACTGTAAAAAGTCTGATCTTTAGACCAGAACAAAGTCGGTCTATTGTCTGGCGCAAAGTGCACCTGGCTTACACACTACACACAAGATGTAGAGCAATACGCAAATATCTTTACATATGAAAAATATATAAATATATAATATCCTAAGGATATATATATTTATATATATATATATATATATATATATATATATATATATATATATATATATATATATATATATAAGGATATATGCAGGATATAAATATAAATGATTAAAATATTACAAAACATATTAATTTCTGGCCTACATGAAGATTTAAAAACCACTGCCTTACTTTCTTCATCTCGGGAGGCTTTTTCAGTTCATTCAATTTGCTTTTGTATAATGTTATTATTATCAGCAGTATTATTTATTATATCCATATTTATATTTGTTTTATTAAAAACAAGCTTAGATTTGTCCACCTGTCAGGTTTTAGACCATATGTGGCACAGCATGTGTTTTAGGATATAACTCAGGTTTTTGAGCACACTTTGTTATTATTGTTCATTTATTCGTTTGCTGGAAATTAGAACTGAATTTAGAAATAGTTTTGAAACAAATATTTGCGCTTAACAAACTAAATGAATTATTTATAGGCTAATTGATGTCTGTGCGTAAAGGTTTCCCTATCCACGAGCGCAAAAGCGAAAGTGAACTTACTTTACGTCAAAACGCGCTTATGGCGCGACGCAGCTGGCTCTTAAAGGGAATGGGAGATGAGACTCTCATTGGTTTATTCTCAAAACACACCTATAACTCATTAAGAAAATAATCTCAACCCTTTTAGACCATGCACCATGGCCCAAAGCGGATTTTTCCGTCCTTAAATTAGCAAAAATGCGTTCTGACACGCCCTGAAAGCGTTTGCGCCCTGCGATTTGCGCTCTGCGCATGGACCATCAAAATAGAGCCCTCTCTGTTAAGCAATACTTGGAAATATATATATTTTACATTTAACTTCTACATGAGAGCAAATAATTTTGACTTCAACCGTACGTTCTCTGTGTTTTTACTGCAAATGTCACCTGCATAACACGGCAATTGCTCTTTACATTTTATTAATCGTCTCGTTCACACTTTACAATTCATTAGTAAATGCATCTGAATATGAACAATACTTGTACAGCATTTATTAATCACAGTTCAACATTTACCAATGCCTTTTTTAAAATCAAAATTCATACTCGTTATCATTAGTTAATGCATCGTGAGTTAACATGAACCAACAACAGTGTTTTCATTAACTAACTCAAACAAAATACGGTGATAAATCTATTGTTCATTGTTTGTTCATGTTAGTAAATGCATTAATTCCATGCAAATGTCAAGCTTGCCATGAAAAAAATAAATATTTCAGCACAATAGCGAAACCCAGGTTGTTTGTGGAGGCTTCACTGCCAAAACTGCTGGAATTGTTGTCTTGTTTCTAGTCCAAATGTCTAAACAGTCTTAAATCAAGAAGCTTTCTCTAGACAAGCAAACAATATATATTCTTTAAGAAATAATATGCCAAAATTATGTGAGTTTTAAATTAAAACAAGCAAAATAATCTGCAATAATAAGTGAGCTAAATAATTTAGTTTTCACTTTAAAGTTTGATTATTTTGCTTTCCTCAATGGCAGATTATTTAGCTTGTTTTAAGAAAAAACTCACCTAATTTTGTCATATTGTTTTTTTAAAACAAGACTGTATGTTTTGCTTGTCTAGAAAAAGCTTCTTGATTATAAAAGCCTCTTTAAATCAACTATTAAAATATGCACGGTCACAAGACTATAAAAGTTATTAAAATTGTTATATTTACAAATAAAGTCTCTGTTAAGCAATAAATATTTAACATTTAACTTGCACGAGAACTAATTATTTTGACTTCAACCGTACGTTCTCTGTGTTTACCGCAAATGTCACACGCATAATGCTGCAATTACTCTTTACATTTTATTAATCGTCTCGTTCACACTTTACTTTAAGGCTTCATTAGTAAATGCATCTGAATATGAACAATACTTGTACATTTATTATTCACAGTTCAACATTTACCAATGCCTTACTCTAATCCAAATTCCTGCTCTTTAGCATTAATGCACCGTAAGTTAACAAGAATTAGTAATAAACATCTCTATATCCATTCACTGAGATGGAAAAAATACTGTAACATATTGTTCATTATTTTTCCATGTTTTTAAATGCAATGAGCAATTCCATGCAAATGTCAACCTCGCCATGAACATAATAAAGTGTTCACCAAATTATTGAAACCCTGCAAAAATACTCAAAAATGTTTCTGTCAATGTTTTAAAATAATTTAATTTAATTTATCAAAGTCGCACAATTTACAATTTCACATCTGTCACTCCCATAACCCTTTCTTTTTCCTCATAAATGCAAAAATATATAATAAAGTAAATCATTTCTGTTGGATAGAGAGCAGACTCCTGTGGATTAGCAGTTTCTTTTGGGTTGTGCAGTTTAATTCACAGAATTTCTACAAAGTATGTTGTAAACTGAAATCTCGCAGACTTTTTTTTTTCTCACATCCATAACTCATGCTTATTTCTCTTGTTTAAAATATAAAACACATTTGCACATTGAAATTTTTGCTGATTTCTCTAAATCTGGTGAGTTGTTCTGTAAAATGCAAACAGTTTTAATATGTTAACATGTACAGGTGAAGTAAAAAAATATCCGCCCTCCTTGTATTCTTTTTAAATATTTTTTAAGTAATGTTTAATAAAGCAAGGAAATTTCCACGGTATTCCATATAATATTTTTTCTTCTGGGGAAAGTCTTATTTCTTTTAGTTTGGCTGGAATAAATGCAGTTAAAAGCAATTTTATGGGCAATATTATTAGCCCCCTTGTCTACATAACAAGCCGCTTGTTGTCCAGTGACTTTCCAAATTAACCTAAATTAATCTAAAAAACTTAGTTAAGCGAAGGCAACACTGTGGCTTAGTGGTTAGCCTCACAGCAAGGTCGCTGGTTTGAGTCAGTTGGAGTTTCTGTGTGGAGTTTGCATGTTCTCCCCGTGTTGGCGTGGGTTTCCTTTGAGTGCTCCGGTTTCCCCCACAGTCCAAACACATGCGCTATGAGGGAATTGATTAACTAAATTGGTCGTAGTGTATGAGTGTGTGTGGGAATGAGTGTGTATGGGTGTTCCCCTGTGCTGGGTTGTGCTGGAAGGGCCTCCGCTGGGTAAAACATATGCTGGATAAGTTTGCGGTTCATTCTGCTGTGGCGACCCCTGATTAACAAAGAGACTAAGCTGAAGGAAAATGAATAAAGGAATGAATTTATTAATATTATTAGCCCCCTTGTCTACATAACAGGCTACTTGTTGTCCAGTGACTTTCCTAATTAACCTAAATAACTTGGTTAAACCCATTAAATTAGTCCCACCATAACGCCTCATTCACCAGGGCGTCAGCTTCAACTCTTACCATTCACTTTGAATGGGTAAAGTCAGGCGTTGCCGAACTGCATTGTGGATCTGTCGCCGCCACTTCAGAGATGTTGCTCGCTGCAAAAGTTGGCACTTGCTCAACTTTTCAAGCACCGACGGAAGCGTCAGCCAATTAGATCGCTGTATGCAAAACACTAGCTCAAACAGTGGCCTATTGCTGACTAGTTTCATTGGCTGACTCTGGCTGACGCAGGGCGCAAACGCTTTTAGGGCGTGTCAGAACGCATTTTTGCTAATTTAAGGACGGGAAAATGCGCTTTGCGCCGTGGCGCATGGTCTAAAAGGGTTGAGTTTATTTTCTTAATGAGTTATAGGTGTGTTTTGAGAATAAACCAATGACAGTCCCATCTCCCATTCCCTTTAAGAGCCAGCTGCGTCACGCCAAGAGCGCATTCACTATTTACAGGACGCAAAGTAAGTCTAAGTGGAAAAACTGAGCATTTCACAAGCAAACAGTTCACAGAAAACAGTTAAACAGAGCATCTACTGCGTGAGAATGAGAGATAATGGATCACTTTCACTTTCGCTCTTGGATAGGGAAACCTTTACACACAGACATCAATTAGTCTATAAATAAATACTTTTGTTTGTTAAGCGCAAATATTCGTTTCAAAACTATTTCTAAATTCCGTTCTAATTTCCAGCAAACGAATAAATGAACAATAATAATGAAGTGTGCTCAAAAACCTGAGTTATATCCTAAAACACATGCTGTGCTCCATATGGTCTAAAACCTGACAGGTGGGCAAATCTAAGCTTGTTTTTAATAAAAACAAATATAAATATGGATATAATAAATAATACTGCTAATAATAATAACATTATACAAAAGCACATTGTTATGAATGAACTGAAAAAGCCTCCCGAGATGAAGAAGACATAAAAGCAGTGATTTTTCATATTTATGTAGGCTAGAAAATAATATGTTTTGTAATATTTTAATCCTTTATATTTATATCCTATATCTATTCTTATTATATCCTATATATATCCTTAATATTTACATTTTTTTATATGTAAAGATATTTTCCTATTGCTCTCTTGTGTGTATTAAGCAGTGTGTAAGCGAGGCGCAACTCTGCGCTGGAGTTTAGACCGGGTTTGTTTTGATCTAATGAAAAATCTATTATAGTTTCTCAAAATAGCAACGCGCCAGCAGTCCGCCTCAGAACGCCTTCCTTTTTAGACCAGAACGCCTATGAGCGCACATATGAGCGCTAATGCATTTGCTATTTAAACAGCGTAGCGCAACGCCTCAAAACCACTCTTGCGCCAAGCTGAACTCGCAAACAAGTATTGCGCCAGGCCTTGCGCCACACTGCGCCGGGTGTATGATAGGGCCCTTTATGTCAGAAAAAACAACTCTTCATTAAGAAACACTTGGAAATTTTTTCTTTTAAAGAAATAAAATGTCACAGGAGGCTCGCTGTCAATTCATGTTTCAAGTTTTAACTGTGAATGTCGCATGCATAACACTGCAATTGCTCTTTAAATCTCTTCTCAGGAGGAAACACGTTATGGATCCAGTCCCTTGGCTATGCTAACTGCGACCTGCAACAAATTCGGGAGCACCAGTCCAGTCCGAGATTCTGCCACACCTGGTAAACCGGGAAGCACCATCCCTATTAAAAAGGCCTACAGCATGACTTCTGAACTCCAGAGCGCTAAAAACGGACGCAATGAAAGCGTCGCGGACTCTTACACCAGCTCATTCAGCTCAAGCGGAGGCTTGCTAACACCAACTGGAAGTCCTCCACCGGCTCCAACAGGAGCGTACGGCTCCGAATACAACCCATTCTCCACTTTCCAGACCTCCAGTGTTTCCCAGGACCCTTCGCTTTTGGGATCCAAAGCCACTGCGGATTGCCTTACAAGCGTCAATACTTATTTAGACATGACGCATCCTTATGGCTCATGGTACAAAGGCATCCATCCAGGAATCACTGCGTCTCCTGCTAACGCCACGTCTTCTTGGTGGGATGTCCATACTAATGCCAACTGGCTAAGTCCAGGGCAGGCTCAGCCAGATAGTCTCCAAGCACCACTGCAGCCGGTGGCTCCTCAAGCATCGCTCAATCCTCAAATGCCGAGTTACACTCCTGATTTCACGCCATTGAATCCGGCTCCGTATCCATCCGTAGGCTTGAGTTCTTCCTCACACTTGCTCCAATCTTCACAGCACATGCTCCCGCAGGACATGTACAAACCCAAGCCCGTCCCGACATCCGGGATCCTGGATAACTCAATGGGGCTCAAATCAGCTCGTGGTTCTGGATACGCCGCTGGGTCTACCACCGGGAGGTATGTGATTTTAGTGTTGCGGTTAGTTGCTTTTAGCATGATTGTGTTAAACTAAGGTGTCAAAAAGGTATAACAGGTACAGTTGAAGTCAGAGTTATTAACTAGGGATGTACAATATATCGGCGGCCATATCGTTATCGGCCGATAAATGCTATTTTTAAGATTACAGCATTTTACACAGTGGTTTGACAGCGATTGACAGCAAGAACGAACACAGAAGCGTTGATGCGACGTGTTCAAAATAATCTAAAACGCCAAATAGGATGAACTTATGTCGATTTTCCTAAAATAATACATTCTGTATCTAGCTTTTCACTTGTACGGTGGCTCTGAACTGTCAAAACACCTCTAAAAAAGGCTTTTTCGGACATGACGTATTTGTACACATGTACATCACTGTAACACGTTTTATTCAAGAACATATGAGCTGGTTTTAGTCCTTAGCTCTTTCATTTTCATTTTGTTTAAAATATATTTACATTGCTTGTTGATTAAATCCCCTTTTGTTATTTAACCTTTTTAATTTTACGCAACAGTCAATTTGCCTGCTTATTTGCTATGAAGAAAATGAAATAATGTATTTTTTGCATGCTGATTTGTGTGAAATCGTGATTATAAGTCTTTATAATCACTTTGTAATTTTGAAATCATAGCTTTTTTGCTTTGAGTATAGGCTGTTCAGTACAAAAGAGCGGAGTTTCAGCTTTTATGAAGTTTGCTGTATAAAAATATAACATTTCGAAATATTTTTAATTATCGGCCAATATATATCGGCTATCGGCCTCCAAGTCTGAAGAATTATCGGTTATCGGTAACGGCAAAAAATCCATATCGGTGCATCCCTATTATTAACCCTTCTAAACACATTTGTAAACATGCAAACTTTTCAGGATGGATGGTGGCCATTGTGAAGTCGGCCATCTTGAATCCAACTTTTGTTTTTTCAATAGGAGGAGGGTCATGTGACACATCAAACTTATCGGAAATTTCACAAGAAAAACAATGGTGTGCTTGGTTTTAACGTAGCTTTATTCTTTCATGAGTTACTTACACGTTTCTGACCACTTATAAAATGTGTTCATTGTGCTGCCCATTGTGTTGGATTGTCAATGCAACCCTCTTCTCCCACTCTTATTGGTTATTATTATTTTCTTGGTGACCAAAAATTCACTGAATCTCTAATATGGACACAATTATACAATCGTGTTGTTTCATATTTCTGCTGTGTGATTGGCTCTTAGGATCAATTGCAAGGAATAATGTCCAGAGCTTATCATCGGTATCAACGTAAATTTTATTGCGATTCGATATGATATTGTTAATCGGCCCAGCCCTAAAACAGACCTAATATTCCCCTTTATTTGTATAGCGCTTTACAATGTGGATTGTGTCGAAGCAGCTTCACATAGAAGATTATAGTGAATGTAAACAGTGTCAGTTCAGTTTTCAGAGTTTAAGTTCAGTTCAGTTTAGCTGGTTTAATATATTCACTGCTAAGAGTCCAAACACTGAGGAGCATATCCATTGATGTGCAGCTCTACAAGTCCCGAACCATGCAAGCCAGTGGCGACAGCGGCAAGGAAAAAACTTCACCAATTGGGGAAAGTGAAGGATAAAATCCTTGAGAGAAACCAGACTCAGTTGGGCACGACCATTTCTAATAATTAATTAATAATTAATCATTTTTAATAATGGTTTTATAAAATAAATAAAAACTGCTTTCATTTTAGCTGAAGTAAAATAAATAAGACTTTCTCCAGAAGAAAATATATTATAGGAAATACTGTGAAAAATTCCTTATTATGTTAAACATTATTTGGGAATTATTGGAAGAAAAAAATTACAGGAAGGTGAATAATCTTACCTTCAACTATATAATACAGTGCAAAAAATGTTTTTCTCACTTGGTGTTTTAGTCTTGTTTTTAGAACAGATATCTAAAACATCTTAAATCAAGAAGCATGTTGTAGACTGGTAAAAAAATTGTTTTGATTTTAGAAATATTGTGTCGAAATCAAAAGTTTTTTTTTTTCTTTTAACAAGCAAAAATAATCCGCCAATAGTACAAGATGAATAAATTTGTCTTTGCTTTAGTTCGATTATTTTTCTTATCCCAATGGCAGATTATTTTGCTTGGCTTAAAGGAAATCTCTCTTAATTCTGACTTATTATTTCTGAAAACAAAACTGTGTTTCATACTAGAATAGAAAATGCTTCTAGATTTAAGAATGTTTAGATTTTGGACTAGAAACCGAACAAATGCTTAGTTCATTGCTTTATTGCATATAGTAATCAACATTTTAAGTGGATCAAAAGTTATTTTTTAATTGTATGTTGTATCATATATTATATTGATAATTATGGGGGCTGTTCAATAGTTTTATGAAGAGTTTATATTGAACTTGTATACAGTATTCTGCTTTTGAAGTCAAATTAATAGCTAAATATTCAAAGTACAATAGATAACACTTTACAATAGTCTCATATACAAAAGCCTCATCAATAAACAATAGTGCATTTATGTTTTTCACAATGCTTTAACTAACACTTTCAGGGCGTGTCTGAATCCACTTTTGTTAATATAAGAACGGGAAAATCTGCTTTGCGCCGTGGCACATGATCTAAACGGGTTGAGTTTATTTTCTTAAAGAGTTATAGGTGTGTTTTGAGAAAAAACCAATCAGAGTCTCATCTCCCATTCCCTTCAAGAGCCAGCTGCGTGATGTAAAGTAAGTGTAAGTGGAAAAACTGAGCATTTCACTAGCAAGAACACAGTTAAACAGAGCATCTGCAGCGCGAGAATGAGAGATAAATTATTCACTTTCTCTTTCGCTCTCGTGGATCAGGAAACCTTGTACTCACAGACATCAATTAGCCTATAAATAATTGATTTCGTTTGTTAAGTCTAAAGATTTGTTTCACAGCTATTTCTAAATTCAGTTCTAATTTCCAGCAAACGAATAAATGAACAATAATAATGAAGTGTGTTCAGAAACCTGAGTTATATCCTAAAACACATGCTGTGCCCCATATGGTCTAAAACCTGACAGGTGGACAAATCTAAGCTTGTTTTTAATAAAACAAATATAAATTTGGATATAATAAATAATACTGCTAATAATAATAACATTATACTAAAGCAAATCGTTATGAATGAACTGAAAAAGCCTCCCGAGATGAAGAAGGCATGAAGGCAGTGGTGTTTATATTCATGTAGGCTAGAAAATAATATGTTTTGTAATATTTTAATCCTTTATATTTATATCCTATATCTATTCTTATTATATCCTATATATATCCTTAATATTTTAATTCTTTTTCATATGTAAAGATATTTGCGTATTGCTCTACATCTTGTGTGTATTAAGCAGTGTGTAAGCCAGGCGCATAACTACTGCGCTCTGCACTGGACAGTAGACCGGCTTTGTTCTGGTCTATTGAAAAATCTATTATAGTTTCTTAAATTTGCAATACACCTCAACCCTTTTAGACCAGAACACCTATGGGCGCACATATGAGCGCAAATGCATTTGCTATTTAAACAGCTTGACGGAAAACGTCAATACAACTCTTGCGCCAAGCTGAAACTAGCAAACAACAATTGCATTGCGCCTTGCGCCACATTGCGACGGGTGTATAATAGGGCCCATAGTCTTGTTTTAAGAAATAATATGCCAAAATTAAGTGAGTTTTTCCCTAAAACAAGCTTACTTAATCTAGCCTTATTATGCCTTAAAACAAAAAAAATATTATTTACTGCTTATTTATTTAAGAATTCAATATATTTAGACGACAAACAAGACAAAAACTCATTTTGGAAAGGCATTTTTGCAGTTTACATAATAAATA
This sequence comes from Danio rerio, assembly GCF_052040795.2. Lineage (NCBI taxonomy): Eukaryota > Metazoa > Chordata > Actinopteri > Cypriniformes > Danionidae > Danio > Danio rerio. The sequence goes on from NC_141026.1 coordinate 60,661,068, forward strand.
ATTATTCACAGTATTTTGAAGTGCCCATGATATCAATACGAACCCTTTTCACATTTGCGTATGTGAAAGCATTTCTCAGCAGCAGAAGTGGTCATAGTTGGTAAACTCAGATCGCAGTAAATAGGAGAGTACAGCAAATCATTTATTTACAATCTGAAGTAATAAAAGAAAACATGATGGTGTTATCAAGACTTTCAGAAAAAGGAAAACAATAGTGTGAGGCTGATAACAGGAGCCAGAGGAGAGAATAATGTCAGATTTACTGTCCTGCACCCACAGACGTTGCATTACAAACACTTCACTTAAGCGGTCATTCGTTTAGTGTAATTTGATGCGAAGATTATATAATACATACAGTTAAAGTCCTCCTGTGAATTTTTTTTCTTCTGGAGAAAGTCTTATTTCGGCTAGAATAAAAGCAGTTCTTAATTGTTTTAAACCCATTTTAAGGTCAATATTATTTGCCCCCTTTATCAATATTAGTTTTGGATTGTCTCCAGAACAAACCACTGTTATACAATGACTTGCCTAATTACCCTAACTTTACCCTAATTACCCTAGTGAAGCCTTTAAATGTCACTTTAAGCTAAATACTAGTGTCTTGAAGAATATGACTCTGGAGTCAGATCTGAGTTTTAATAGTCATGTCAAAGCAGTCAGTAAATCAGCATACTGTCATCTCAAAAACATTGCAAGAATCAGATGCTTTGTTTCCAGTGAAGATTTAGAGAAACTTGTTCATGCTTTTATCAGCAGCAGGGTGGATTACTGTAATGGACTCCTCACTGGTCTTCCTAAAAAGACAGTCAGACAGTTGCAGCTCATCCAGAACGCTGCGGCCAGAATTCTGACCAGAACCAGAAAATCAGAGCACATCACAGCTGTCCTCAGGTCTCTACACTGGCTCCCAGTTACATTCAGAATAGAGTTTAAAGTATTATTACTGCTCTATAAATCACTAAATGGCCTAGGAGCTCAATACATTACAGATATGCTCACTGAATACAAACCCAACAGATCACTCAGATCTTTAGGATCATATAAACGAAGTTCCAAGAGTTCAGTCAAAGCAGCTTTCAGCAACTAACAGCGCCCCCTGCTGCTGGAATCAGCTTCCAGAAATGATCAGATGTGCTCCAACATTAGGCACATTCACATCAAGACTGAACACACATCTGTTTAGCTGTGCCTTTACTGAATGAGCACTGTGCTGCGTCCGACAGATCGCACTATTATGTCTTTCTTTTCTTTTTCATTATCTTAAAACCTATTTTAACACATTTTAACCTGTTTTATCTGTTTTTTATTCTTATTTTTAGAATTCTTATTATTTGTTTTTATTTTCTTACACTCGTCTCTTGTATTCCTGTTTAAGTAAAGCACTTTAAATTGCCCTTGTGTATGAAATGTGCTATAGAAATAAACTTGCCTTGCCTATCTAGTCTAATATTATGTGCTGTCATCATGGTGAAGAGAAAATAAATCAGTTATCAGAGATGAATTATTAAAACTACACTGAAAAACAAACTACTCAAAGGTGATTTCTTGGATTTACTCTATTTTTACGTTAAGTGGTTGTAAACAATTTATTTGGGCTGAATTTAAACAAACAAATTAAGTTGAACATTATTAAACTTAATTTGTTGGTTTAAATTCAACACAAATCAATTGCTTGCAACAATTCTGCATGCAACACTATTTTCAGTGTATTATGCTTAAAAACTTGCTAGAAAATAGACAAGGAGGCTAATAATTCTGACATCAACTGTACATGTAAATGTTCATATGTTTAAAAACAAATCTAAATATGTATAACATTTAAGGATTCAAGCATTAGATGCATCATAACAGTCTTGTGAAAAGTGTGCATGTTTATTGAGTCATTATCTCTCTGCAGGTCTTCTTGCGATTGCCCGAATTGTCAGGAGCTGGAAAGGCTCGGAGCGTCAGCAGCATCGCTGCGGAAGAAACCTGTCCACAGCTGCCACATCCCCGGCTGCGGGAAGGTGTACGGTAAAGCCTCACATCTGAAAGCCCACCTGCGCTGGCATACAGGTGAGCGGCCGTTCGTCTGCAACTGGCTGTTCTGCGGGAAACGCTTCACTCGCTCTGACGAACTGGAGCGCCACGTCCGCACACACACCCGGGAAAAGAAGTTCACGTGTCTGCTGTGCAATAAGCGCTTCACCCGCAGCGACCACCTCAGCAAACACCAGAAAACACACTCTGAAGCCAGCCTGCAGGGGAAAGAGGAGCCGGACACCCGCGCCAAGGAGAGTTCTGCAGATAAAGTGGCTCCGGCGGGGTCTGAGATCGGCATCCAGGAGCCTGCGGTCGGAGGAGAGGAAAAGAGCAGCACAGGCAACGGTGTGGACAGCGGCAGTGGACTGCTGGAGATTTAACCTCTGTCCGCAGGACACACTGCTGCAGGATTGGTGCTAAGCTGCATTCTAATGATGCAAACAAACAAAACAACTTTATTTTTATTTTTTTATTGCTACATGTACGTAGTTGAGTAGTGCTTCAAACACTCTAATAAAAGCGCCAGCCAAATGTTGGGTCACATGTGGACAAACCCAAGCATTGGGTTAAAATGTGTCATTTAAATTTAATTGAACAAATTTAAACAGCATTGGTTTTGAACAAATGATCATTTTTAGTGTGATTTCTAAAATAATTATGGGTCATTTCAACCAAATTTAGTCCAATATGCATAGAACTAACTGCAGGCGTCATTTATTCAGTGTAATTCAGAGGCATAACTATAAATCATCTTTGCATTTGTCCATATTTTATTTCATGAGACACTTTCTGTGTTATAATAACCCAAAGTTGGGTCATTTTTATTATTTAAATGGGTTTATCCATATTTGACCCAATATTGGGTTACAACAACACTCTAAAAATGCTGCATTGTTCAAAACCATATCAGGTCAAATATGGACAAACACAACAGTTGGGTTTGCCCATATTTGACCCAAACTTGCATAAAAAACAGCATTTTTAACACCTAACATTTTAGAGTGTTGTTGTAACCCAATATTGGGTCAAATATGGACAAACCCAACCATTGGGTTAAAATGTGTCCTTTAAATTTAATTGGAAAAATTAAACCAGCACTGGTTTAAAACAAATGATCATTTTTAGTGTGATTTCTAAAAGAATTATGGGTCATTTCAACCAAATTTAGTCAAATATGCACAGAACTAACTGCTGGCATCATTTATTCAGTTCACTTTAGAGGCATAACTATAAATCAACTTTGCGTTTGTCCATATTTTACCCATTTCATGAAACACTTGCTGTGTTGTTAAAACCCAAAGTTGGGTCATTTTTATTATTTAAATGGGTTTGCCCATATTTGACCCGAGCCAGCTTTTTAAAGACTGTACATGTACATATGCTGGGTCATGATAGCCCAGACTCTTTTTTTAGAGTGAATACAAAGTTTTTCTCAAAACTGCTCTCTAAAAAATGTTGGGCTGTTTTACTCAATGTTGGGTCAAAAATGGCCAAACTCAACTATTGGGTTCATTCTTTTTAATTACGCTTTGTAACCCAAAAGTCTGGTTTGCCCATATTTGACTCAAGTTTGGGTTACAACAACACTAAAAATGCGACATTATTCAAAACTATATCAGGTCAAATATGAGCAAACACAACAGTTGGGTTTGCCCATATTTGACCCAAACAATCATTATAAAAACTCAGCATTTTTGACACCTAACATTTTAGAGTGTTGTTGTAACCCAATATTGGGTCAAATATGGACAAACCCAACCATTGGGTTAAAAAGTGTCATTTAAACTTAATTGAAAATATAAAACCAGCACTGGTTTAAAACAAATAGTCATTTTTAGTGTGATTTCTAAAATAATTATGGGTCATTTCAAACAAATTTTGTGTCAAATATGCACAGAACTAACTGCTGGCGTCATTTATTCAGTTCACTTCATAGGCATAAGTATAAATCAACTTTGCATTTGTCCATATTTTATTTTATGAAACACTTGCTGTGTTGTTATAACCCAAAGTTGGGTCATTTTTATTATTTAAATGGGTTTATCCATATTTGACCCAATATTGGGTTACAACAGCACTCTAAAAATGCAACATTATTCAAAGCCACATCAGGTCAAATATGGACAAACACAACAGTTGGGTTTGCCGATATTTGACCCAAACTTGCATTATAAAACCCCAGCATTTTTAACACCTAACATTTTAGAGTGTTGTTTTAACACAATATTGGGTCACATATGGATAAACCCAACCATTGGGTTAAAATGTGTCATTTAAATTTAATTGGACAAATTAAACCAGCACTGGTTTAAAACAAATAATAATTTTTAGTGTGATTTCTAAAAGAATTATGGGTCATTTCAAACTAATTTAGTCAAATATGCACAGAACTAACTGCTGGCGTCATTTATTCAGTTCAATTCATAGGCATAACTATAAATCAACTTTGCATTTGTCCATATTTTATTTCATGAGACACTTTCTGTGTTATAATAACCCAAAGTTGGGTCATTTTTATTATTTAAATGGGTTTATCCATATTTGACCCAATATTGGGTTACAACAACACTCTAAAGATGTTAGGTGTTAAAAATGCTGGGGTTTTATAATGCAAGTTTGGGTCAAATATGGGCAAACCCAACTGTTGTGTTTGCCCATATTTGACCTGATATGGCTTTGAATAATGCAGCATTTTTAGAGTGTTTTAGAGTGTAAAAAGTGTCATTTAAATTTAATTGGAAAAATTAAACCAGCATTGGTTTTGAACAAATAGTCATTTTTAGTGTGATTTCTAAAAGAATTATGGGTCATTTCAACCAAATTTAGTCAAATATGCACAGAACTAACTGCAGGCATCATTTATTCAGTTCACTTTAGAGGCATAACTATAAATCAACTTTGCGTTTGTCCATATTTTACCCATTTCATGAAACACTTGCTGTGTTGTTGAAACCCAAAGTTGAGTCATTTTTATTATTTAAATGGGTTTGCCCATATTTGACCCGAGCCAGCTTTTTAAAGACTGTACATGTACATATGCTGGGTCATGATAGCCCAGACTCTTTTTTTTTTTTGAGAGTGAATACAAAGTTTTTCTCAAAACTGCTCTCTAAAAAATGTTGGGCTGTTTTACTCAATGTTGGGTCAAAAATGGCCAAACTCAACTATTGGGTTCATTCTTTTTAATTACGCTTTGTAACCCAAAAGTCTGGTTTGCCCATATTTGACTCAAGTTTGGGTTACAACAACACTAAAAATGCGACATTATTCAAAACTATATCAGGTCAAATATGAGCAAACACAACAGTTGGGTTTGCCCATATTTGACCCAAACAATCATTATAAAAACTCAGCATTTTTAACACCTAACATTTTTAGAGTGTTGTTGTAACCCAATATTGGGTCAAATATGGACAAACCCAACCATTGGGTTAAAAAGTGTCATTTAAACTTAATTGAAAATATAAAACCAGCACTGGTTTAAAACAAATAGTCATTTTTAGTGTGATTTCTAAAAGAATTATGGGTCATTTCAAACAAATTTTGTGTCAAATATGCACAGAACTAACTGCAGGCATCATTTATTCAGTTCAATTCATAGGCATAACTATAAATCAACTTTGCATTTGTCCATATTTTATTTTATGAAACACTTGCTGTGTTGTTATAACCCAAAGTTGGGTCATTTTTATTATTTAAATGGGTTTATCCATATTTGACCCAATATTGGGTTACAACAACACTCTAAAAATGCTGCGTTATTCAAAGCCATATCAGGTCAAATATGGACAAACACAACAGTTGGGTTTGCCGATATTTGACCCAAACTTGCATTATAAAACCCCAGCATTTTTAACACCTAACATTTTAGAGTGTTGTTTTAACACAATATTGGGTCACATATGGATAAACCCAACCATTGGGTTAAAATGTGTCATTTAAATTTAATTGGACAAATTAAACCAGCACTGGTTTAAAACAAATAATAATTTTTAGTGTGATTTCTAAAAGATTTATGGGTCATTTCAAACTAATTTAGTCAAATATGCACAGAACTAACTGCTGGCATCGTTTATTCAGTTCAATTCATAGGCATAGCTATAAATCTACTTTGCGTTTGTCCATATTTTACCCATTTCATGAAACACTTGCTGTGTTGTTAAAACCCAAAGTTGGGTCATTTTTATTATTTAAATGAGTTTGCCCATATTTGACCCGAGCCAGCTTTTTAAAGACTGTACATGTACATATGCTGGCTCTGCTCTCTAAAAATGTTTGGTTGTTTTCCTCAATGTTGGTTCAAATATGGCCTAACACAACTATCGGCTTCATTCTTTAAACTATGCTTTGTAACCCGAAAGTCTGGTTTGCCCATAATTTACGCAAGTTTGGGTTACAACAACACTCTAAAAATGCTACATTATTCAAAACCATATCGGGTCAAATATGGACAAACACAACAGTCTGAACAACCCATATATAACCTACAATTTTTAAAGTGTTATTAAACCCAATATTGGGTCAAATATGGACAAACCCAACCATTAGGTTAAAAAGCGTCTTTTAAATTAAATTTTTTTCAAAATTAAACCAATATTGGTTTAAAACAAACAATCATTTTTTGTGTACTTTCTGAAAAACTATTGGTGATTTGAACCAAATTTTGGGTCAAATAGGGACAGAACCAACTGCTAGGTTTGTCCAATTTGGGTTGAAACAATGCAGCATTTATTAGAGTGAACAGCCTTAAAAATGCTGGGTTGTTGTAACCCAAAGCTAGGTCATATATGGACAAACCCAACCCCTGGGTTAATTTGTAAAATTCCTTTTTAACCTTAAAGTTAGGTTATGATTTGGTGTAAATTGTCAAATATGGACAAACCCAACCATTGGGTTGAAAAGTGTTATTTAATAAAAAAAAAAATTATTAGGTTTGAGCCAGTGTTGGATTAAAACAGCCATTATTTTTACCATTATGGTCAATCATTACACTTTTTAACCCAACAATTGGGTTTGTACATATTTGATCCGATTTGATTTGGAACAACCCAGCTATTTTAGATGGTAGAGAGCAGTTTTGAGACCTTCAGGTTTTGAGAGAAAAACTTTGCACTCACTCTTCAAAAAAAGACTAGGCTGTTTTAACCCATCATTGTGTCACATTTGGACGAACATAATGTTTGGTTCATTTTTTTCAATTAAATTTAATTATGCTTTTTAGGCCAATGGTTGTGTTTGTCCATATTTAACGCAATTTGGATTTAAGTAAAAACCCTATTTTTGGGTTAAAAAGTCATTTTAAAAAATAACCCAATGGTTGGGTTAGTCTATGTTTGACCTAACATTGGGTGGAACAACCAAGCATTTTAAAAGCAGTACATCACAAATTCATTTTGTAGACTTTTGGGTTTTGAGAGAAAAACTTTGTATGCAATAAAATAATGTTGGGTCACATTTGAACAAACCCAATGTTTGGTTAATTTTTTCCAATTTAATTGAAATGACTCTGTTTAACCCAGTGGTTGGGTTTGTCCATATTTGACCAAATCATCAACCTTTATTTTGGAGTGTTTTCAGTGCACAAGAACTTCAGGCTTCAGTTAGTCTGGAGTTTCCTTCATTATGGGGAGTATTGTTGAAGATGTTTAATATGAATATTGAATTCTCTGTATCTGTTTTATTGTTATCTTTGACGACCTTTAGAGGCGGCTGTTTTAGATGCCCGATGTGTGTCTTTATTCTGTCAGAGAGTCTGACGTTTGGGCTTCCAATACATGCACACGTTGTGTTTTTTTAATTTAATTCAAATGTATTTCTTTTATTTTTTTAAGCCTGTGTTTAGAAAACTTTCTTTGATAGATTCGATCAGGACGTAATCTTCAATCTGGTGTACAGTGAACCATATATGCTTTAATTTCATTTTTGGTCCTGCCGCTTGACTTTGTTTTATTTAATTTCCTATTTACATCAAATCTAATTTATGTCTTAAATTATGAGCAGTTTGGAGACAGTGTTGTGTTTCACTGGTTTTGCTGAATGGAGGTAGACCGGTAAGCGTGTCATTTATAAATAAATTAAGTCTTCTCATTCATCTGGTTGGTTTATTATTTGGACTGTTTTTAAAATTAAGCAGTTTTGGTTTTCTAAATATACATTTTAGGTAAACATGTTTAAAAATCTTAAACTGAGACAAAAAGTTCTACGAGACACAATAATAGGTTTAATAATATATTTTAAGGTTCAATTCAAATTAAATACCACCACATTACTCGTACTACTCAAGAGTTTGATATCTACTTTACAAATATTGTCAGAAGTATGAACTAATGTGGTTTATGTTGCTCAAAACATGCACAGAAATAGGGGCCGCTCTTATTGACCTTATTTTAAAATGTGGAAGTGCGCCTGTTTTCGCGATTGTCTTAGAACTTTCGTTTCAGTCGCCTATGGGAGAAATGACAAGGAATAATAAACGGCAAAAAACGGTCAAACTACTTGCTCTACAAACAAATGTTTGCATGACTATACAGACCAAGTAGAATAATATAACAAGGAAATATCAGTTCACAACATCAAATAGCGAAACGAGCAGTTTTTAATGTCTAAAAATAAATGGAAGTGAATGAAACCGGAAGTCTCGTGCCAAAAAGATTCAAATGGCAGCACCCGCTCGTCTGCGGAGAATAAGATCAATATGTTGATCATGGGAAACTGAATGTCCTGGCGGTCATGTCTGGTAATGCACCCAAACACAATTTGAATGGAAGCTCATTTTTTGAGAAATCAACTTCAAATTTGGAGTTTAATTTATTCATGCATGTTTTACTGCTGTTTTTAGTCTTCTGTTATGTAGGTAGAGTAAGGGATCAAAATCTGTTTATTGTCACCCTTTAACCTGTGGGACAGTTTGTGGTTACATATTTAAACCATAATGCTATAGTTTAAACATACTGCAATAATAACAACCCATATATAATTTGAAAGATAAACATATCTAGTTTCTAGTTTTTAAGGCAGATTTTTGATTGATATCACTGAGCAAATGCTAAGTATTAAATTGCAACAAGGATCCGCAAAATTGTAATTTACCATAACTCTGCTACAGCAATCCACATGTAAGCAACTTTTAGATATTTTTAGGTTAAATCCAACTTACATACTACCAAAATACTCATACTACTTTGGACTTTCTTGTCTGCTTTAAAAATATTGTCAAAAGCCTGAACAAATATAGTTCATATTCCTCAAAACATACACAGAAATTGGAGGCGCTCTCATGTTGATCAATGGAAACGGAATGTCCTGGTGGTCATGTGTAGTACTGCACCCAAACAAAATTTGAATGAAAGCAAATTTTTTTGAGATATCAAGTTCAAATTTGGAGTTTCATTTGACAAGGGCACTCTTAGCCGTACTTTAGCATTACAATTATTGTTTATGTTCCCTAAAACAAACACAGCAATAGGGGGTGCTCTTATGTGTCAGCAATGGAAACTGAATGTCATATGGTGGTCATATCTGGTAATGCACCCAAACAAATTTGAATGAAAGCTCAATTTTTATGATGTCAACTTAAAATTTGGAGTTTAATTTATTCATGCATATTTTACTGCTGTTTTTAGTCTTCTGTTATATAGGAAGAGTAAGGGATCAAAATCTGTTTATTGTCACCCTTTAACCTGTGGGACGGTTCGTGGTTACATATTTAAACCATAATGTTATAGTTTAAACATTCTGCAATAATAACAACCCATATATCATTTGAAAGATAAACATTTATAGTTTCTAGTTTTTAGACTGATTTTTGATTGATATTACTGAGCAAACGATATGTATTAATTTGCGACAAGGATACTCAGAATTGTAATTTACCATAACTTTGCTACAGCAATGCACATGTAATCAACTTGTAGACATTTTTAGGGTAACTTCAAATTTAATACCACCAAAATACCCATACTACTCACGAGTTTGATGTCTATTTTACTAATTTTGGCGTAGGTATGAAAATGTACGGTTCATGTTCCTCAAAACGTACATATAAATCGGCAGCGCTTCTATATGTTCATCAACAGAAACTGAATGTCGCATGGTGGTCATGTGTAGTACTGCACCCAAACACAATTTGAATGAAAGCTCATCCTTTGTGATATCAACTTCAAATTTGGAGTTTCATTCTATAAGGATGCTCAGAGTCGTAATTTAGTGTTACAAATATGGTTTATGTTCCTTAAAACATACACAAAAATAGGGGGCGCTCTTATATGTTCAGCAATGGAAAATGAATGTCAACTGGTGGTCATATCTGGTACTGCACTCAAACACAATTTGAATGAAAGCTCATTTCTTTTCTTCGAATTTGGAATATAATCTGTTCAAATATAGAGCTTTTATTTTCTGTCAAATTTTGGCTGTAATGAGTCTCTTTTTTGTTTTTGTTTTTGTTTTTATGTAACATTAAAATATACATTTATTGCTTTATTTTTCCATAAACTTAAAGCCACAGAACTTTTTGTTCATTTAACTTTTTTGACAATTTACACTTTATCTACAATCTGACACGTCTCTTAAAATTAAGACCAAATTTAAATCTATTCACCAAAGCATTCATTTAAGTTGAACATCTCATATTCACGCCTAAAAGTGCATGGGGCGACAGTTAAGAGGTTGACAGTAATAATAATTGTTAAAGAGCGTCTGTATGTTCAGCCCGATGTAAGGTTTGGATTGAATGTAATAATAATAAACTTTGTTTTATATAGCACCTTTAAAGGCAGCATCTTTACAAACATATAGCAAGTAAAGAAGTAAAAGACACTTACAAGGATACATGCAAACAAGACTAGACATAACAAAGCAATCATAATAAAAACAAATTCAGTCATTCATTTTCTTTTCAGCTTAGTCCCTTTAATAATCTGGGTTCGCCACAGCGGAATGAACCACCAACTTAACCAGGACATGTTTTACACAGTGGAAGCCCTTCCAGTCGCAACCCATCCATGGGAAACATCCATACACATTCATACACACACACACACACATTATGGACAGTTCACCTTTAGTGCATGTCTTTACACTGTGGAGGAAACCGAAGCACCCAGAGGAAACCCATGCGAACGTAGGGAGAACATGCAAACTCCACACAGAAACGCCAACTGAGCCAGCCGAAAATATAAAAAAAAAAATATATATATATATATATATATAGTCAAATGTTTAAACACATCCCATAACGTGCAGCAGTGTAGTGAATATGTCAGTGTGGCAGAAGCATATTGAATCCAGAAACGCTGCATGTGGGATGTCATAAATCAAATGTATGAATGCTCAGAATAAGCTGACCACAAAGTGTGAGTAAAAGCTTTTTTTCCTCCGACAATGAAGTGTCGCTGCTTTGAATGTTTGGTCTCTGAGTAATGTTTGCAGCAGGGCTGAGCAAAAAAAGAACAAAAACTCATACCGCCATAAAGATTCAGTGTTGATCATAAATGAGTTGAGCCCTCACAGATCTCTCTTTTACATCAATATTTCCTACAGGAGGATTTACAGTCATACATTTGTGTATATACATTAGATAAGTCAGTGCCAAAGACAAAACTGATGAACTAATCTAACAAAAACCCTGAAGACCACAATACAGAAATTACTGCAGCCAAATAAATATGTTGGGGGAAATATTAAAGGGTGTATTGTGTCTCCAGAATGTGTCTGTAAAGTTTCAGCTCAAAACACTCATCAGATTTTTTTATTTTACCTATTATAAGTTTCTCTTTTGTACAACTGAGCACCAGGTGGCGTTTTTTGTGAACTGCGCCTTCAGGCCTAGTTCGCCCACTGTTTCTACGTGCCTTTCGGCTTGCCTCAGTCTCCTTCCTCGGCTGCGTCAGACAACAGACAGACTTAAAGGAAGAAGCTCTCACGTAGCGTTTGTCAGAAATACTACAGTAAGAGCTTTACCAACGAGTATTTGATGCATTTGTTAGGGAGTTGCAATGACATGATGTCGTTACAAAGTCTATGCACACACACAAATACCAACGCAATTTCACGGCAATTCGTAACTTTTTGATTTAGTGGCTAATTCGTATGAATTTGTATGATCTAATTCGTGCAATTTAGTACGATTTCCTCATCACCCAATGACGGTTAGGGTTAGTGGTGGGGTTGGGTGCCACGCATCCTTTTTAAAATCGTAAATTTATGTACGACTGAACTCGTATGAATTCGTACAAATTAGCCACTAAACTAACAAAACCTACAATACTTACGTTTCCTCAAATACACACATACACACACACACACACACACACATGGGCTGTTTCTCAATTCCAAGAACGCAGAGAACGGACTTGCGTTCTTGGTCTTACCAGGTGTCCTCTAAAAAAACTAACTCAGGAGACCGCGACGGCAGAGAACGCGTCCTGTGAGAAATGAAATGGTGCGTTCTTCCTGATGGTCACGTGACCTTCATGCATTTTAAATTAAATATTATTTAAACATTACAGCCTTCATACAACAATTTATTGTTTTTCCCCTTTTCAAAATATATACTCTTCATAAAAACATGATAAATACACTCTGCACAATACAAGTAAAACAGGTTTTAATATGAATTTCAGCAAACAAACATAATTTGTTTAATGTGTTTATTCCTTTATTACAGGGCCGGCCCGTGGCATAGGCAGTATAGGCAAATGCTAAGGGCACTGTAAATCCAGGGGGCGCCATAAATGAGCGGGGTTAAGTTGGTTTTGTTTTTGATATTTCTGACGCATTTAGTGATAAACGGCAATAACTATATTACTTACCCTAAAAAGATCTAAAGCGTGTTTCCTACAAAAAGACAAAGCTGGTTATGATTCACAGCTGTCTTTTTCTTTTTTTTCGCTCGACATTACGAGCACTGCTCCGTTTAAGCCCTCGCAATATGCGTTCAGCCGGGAGAGCTCTAGAGCTCTCAGTAAGGGACCGTCGGAAAAGTGCTTCTTTTTTCCGTTTTTTTTTTTTTTTTTTTTTTTGCTCCATCCTGTGTGTTTTATTTTAAACACGACTAATTTTCTCTTAAATGAGCACAAACAGTTACTAAAGTAGTCGAATGCTTCATTATAGATCTGTGCATTCTTACATGAACACCTCTGTTATCAAACAAAACACAATGAGAGATTCATTTGCTGCTCTTCACTAAATAACTACAGTAACTTTAATCAATATGCAAATACAATCAAACGTGAAGTAGATTTTACAGCTTTATTTAATTTCTGGATAGGCCATTGATTTTAATAGGCTAAACCTTTTATTTTATCGTCAATATTTTCTATTGTTTGCTATGTATTCTATCATTTGAAGCTATTTGTTGTCCCATATTTTTTAACATCCCAATGTTGACAGATATGACATAACATTGCTAATCAATAAATAGCTATAGTGCTATCTGTTCGTTTTAACTGCAGCTAATGTTATGGAAGGGCATAGATGTTATGGAAAATAGTAATAGAAATGTAAATACCCCCATCAGTCCTTCCTCAAGCAAATGTGTAAATATTAGATCTATTCAACAATAACGTCAATTGCATTAGCATATTTATCTGACGTTTTCCCAGCTTGTAGTCGGTCAAAAAGCTTGCAATGTGACGGGGCTCCACCTGAAACCTTGCCTAGGGTTAGGCCCGGGCCTGCTTTATTAAGATGTCCATAGTAATGTTTATATTCACTGTTTCATTTAGGGAAACTCCTGAGGTAAATAAGGTATGAACTTTTTAATAAATCTAGATAAAATGCTGCACTTCCCATCTCCAGCCGCAATGACTTCTGGGACTTCTAGAGCGAGTTCGGTGCATCCTCGATATCAAGATCACATCCGGGAAGGTTCACGCGTCCTCTGTTCTTGCGCTCTTGAGTATTGGAACTGAACTTTGGCAGCTGATGAAGACGTTACACGAGAACACGAAGACGCAAGACCGCTGAAGATTGAGAAACAGCCACAGACATCACTCGCGTTTAGCTTTGCACTTATTTTGCACAGTAAATGTGACAGGATACAGGCTAATCTCCACTGTTGTGTCGATATTTGTTATGTAAATGTACAAAATAAACCTGACCTAACGTCCACAAACAGGGGTTAAGCGTCTTCATTTATATTTGTTCTGACACGCGGCTGTGCTGATAAAGTAAATCCAAAGTAAATGGCTGTACTTCATTACACACGTGCTCTGATTTAAAACATTTTAAACTTGTGAAACTCACTCCTGATCACATTTAATGAAGATTAATAATCACAGAGAGCTGAACAGATCTTTTATTCCCAGTTGCTTTGCTTGTCTTGTTGATATGATTTTATGCGTTACTATGGAGACATGTTAATACGCAGCTGTCAATCAATTCGGTGGGCGGGGGGACTGCACTCCTACGCCAAGTTGCAGTCGGTCTGAAAACCGCTCCAATTGGTCCACCGTTTTTATGTTGGTAAATTAAAAAAGGACTGGGTGTGTTTATATCAGCCCAATATGACGGTCTATACACTATACCAACACACATATGTCTATCCAAACAGCTTGAAAAGTAGATTTTTCACCATAGGTGCTCTTTAAATAAAAGTTTAGAAGAGGAAAAATCAAGAGAAATATTAAAAAATATAAAAATTTGATGCATTTTACACTGAAATTCCTGAAGATGTTTAGTAAGCAAACTCTTATTTTAATGGTTAAACAGTTTAATAAAACCTGTTTAATTGCATCAAAAGTTTTTATCCACATTCACTAAGAAATGGATAAACATAGATTTTCAAAAGAGGGTGTGCTCATTTAAGCTGAACACTGTATATATCATGATATAGTGAATTCAATATTAATATTTTATATTTAAAGAGTTCAGTGGCTCAGTGGTTAGCACGATCACCTCACAGCAGGAAGGTCTCTAGTTTGAGTCCCGGCTGGGTCAATTGGCGTTTCTGTCTGGAGTTTGCATGTTCTCCTCGTGTTGGCGTGGGTTTCCTCTGGGTACTCCCCACAGTCCAAACACATGCGCTATAGGAGAGTTGATGAACTGAATTGGCTTTAGTGTATGAGTGTGTGTGTGTGTGTGTGTGTGTGTGTGTGTGTGTGTGTGTGTGTGTGTGTGTGTGTGTGTGTGTGTGTGTGTGAATGAGTGTGTATGGGTGTTTCCCAGTACTGGCAGTGCATCCGCAGTGTAAAACATCTGCTGGAATAGTTGGCGGTTCATTCCGCTTGGCGAACCCTGAGGAATAAAGGGACTAAGCTGAAGGACTACAGGTGAATGAATATAACGACTTGATTATTAGAAATGCTCTTTGTTTTGCAGTTATACTCTTCAGTACCCAATGTAAAAACCGGATTTCTGAAAAGATTATAAACAGAGCTAACTGCTTTTGCATATAAACTTTTCAGACATGGAAGCACCATTACAATCTCATATTTTCTTAAATTACCATAGTATTTGTTTTATATGGTAAATGAACGAATCCAAAACTCAGCTACTCACTTATCCCTCAACATTTCCTCCAGTTTCTTTGCTGTCGTCCGTCAGTGGAGATCGTACGGCTCAACAAGTGCTTTAATTAGTTTTTGTAGCACAAACAAAGCCGAGCTCTCAGTGAACACAAAGAGTCTCTCAGAGCAAATAAAAGCCTCCCCGTGGCTTGTGATGAGCAATTACCCCCATCAGCCACAGCGCTGGTCAATTACTGGAGCACACTGACCACACAGAGCACTGCAGCGTCCTCACACATCACAAACTACTGTAGACATCTATAGTAAAGACTGTAGTGTTCCTGAACTATAGTTATTGATCTGCTGTGGCGATTCTATAGTGACTATGGTAACACAACTACTATAGTAACTGATCTGCTGTGGCGATTCTATAGTTGCTGTGGTAACACAACTACTATAGTAACTGATCTGCTGTGGCGATTCTATAGTTGCTATGGTAACACAACTACTATAGTAACTGATCTGCTGTGGCGATTCTATAGTGACTATGGTAACACAACTACTATAGTAACTGATCTGCTGTGGCGATTCTATAGTGACTATGGTAACACAACTACTATAGTAACTGATCTATTGTGGTGATTCTATAGTTTCTATGGCAACACAACCACTATGGTAATTGATCTGTTGTGACAATTCTATAGTAGCTATGGTAACACAACCACTATAGTAATTGATCTGCTGTGGCGATTCTATAGTTGCTATGGTAACACAACCAATATAGTATCTGATCTATTGTGACGATTCTAAAGTAGCTATGGTAATAAAACCACTATAGTAACTGATCTGTTGTGGCGATTCTATAGTTGCTATGGTAACACAACCACTATGCTAATTGATCTGCTGTGGCGATTCTATAGTTGCTATGGTAACACAACCAATATAGTATCTGATCTGTTGTGATGATTCTACAGTTGCTATGGTAATAAAACCACTATAGTAACTGATCTGTTGTGGCGATTCTATAGCTGCTATAGTAACACAACTACTATAGTAACTGATCTGTTGTGGCGATTCTATAGTTGCTATGGTAACACAACCACTATGGTAATTGATCTGCTGTGGTGATTCTATAGTTGCTATGGTAACACAACCAATATAGTATCTGATCTGTTGTGATGATTCTACAGTTGCTATGGTAATATAACCACTATAGTAACTGATCTGTTGTGGCAATTCTATAGTTGCTATAGTAACACAACTACTATAGTAACTGATCTGTTGTGGCGATTCTATAGTTGCAATGTTAACACAACCACTATAGTAATTGATCTGCTGTGACGATTTCTATAGTAGCTATGGTAACACGACTGCAATATTAATTGATCTGTTGTGGTGAGTCTATAGTAGCTATGGTAACACAACCACCATGGTAATTGATCTGCTTTGGCGATTCTATAGTTGCTATGGTAACACAACCAATATAGTATCTGATCTGTTGTGACGATTCTACAGTTGCTATGGTAATATAACCACTATAGTAACTGATCTGTTGTGGCGATTCTATAGTTGCTATAGTAACACAACCACTATAGTAATTGATCTGCTGTGACGATTTCTATAGTAGCTATGGTAACACGACTGCTATATTAATTGATCTGTTGTGGTGATTCTATAGTAGCTATAGTAACACAACCACCATGGTAATTGATCTGCTGTGGCGATTCTATAGTTGCTATGGAAACACAAACAATATAGTATCTGATCTGTTGTGACGATTCTATAGTAGCTATGGTAACACAACCACTATGGTAATTGATCTGCTTTGGCGATTCTATAGTTGCTATGGTAACACAACCAATATAGTATCTGATTTGTTGTGACGATTCTACAGTTGCTATGGTAATATAACCACTATAGTAACTGATCTGTTGTGGCGATTTTATAGTCGCTATGGTAACGCAACTACTATAGTAATTACATCTGTTGTGGCGATTCTATAGTTACTATGGTAACACAAGAACTATATAGTATTGATCTTATTCTGCGATGCAGAAGTGCATTAGTTTTTTTCACACACTACGGCCTACATTTATCCACTGTAAAAACATCTGCCAATGAACAGTTTCAATATTTTTGTGTACAAGTGTTTGCTCTGTCGACTTTTGATGTTGAAAACTCAACTCTACATTTTAACAAAGTGACTTTTGTTGACAGTTTAGTTGTTTGAAATAATATAATGTTTAGGAAATAATTAATATCTGGATCAGTGGTTCTCAAACTACCACTTAGGTAGGTGTAGGTGTAGGTGTACCACTAGTGGTACGCGGGCTTGCTTCTAGTGGTATGCGGAGGAATCACTGAGTAATGCAAGAAAAAATTAATACAATTTTAATCATTTAATGCATACAATAACACCAATGTGATCAGCATTGGCTGTTCTCTAAAGCCTATGATCAAAGCAATGTGTTTAAAATGTTTACTTTAGTGCAGGGGTCACCAATCCTGGTCCTGGAGGGCTGGTGTCCCTGCAGGGTTTAGCTCCATCTTGCCTCAACACACCTGCTTGGATGTTTCAAGTATACCTTGTAAGACCTTGATTAGCTTGTTCAGGTGTGTTTGATTAGGTTTGGAGATAAAATCTGCAGGACACCGGCCCTCCAGGAACAAGTTTCGTGACCCCTGATTTAGTGCATCGCCTCATCAGCTGCTAAAAATCAATTTAATTGGCGCAGAACTAGAGAAAGAGGGGCGTGGTGGTACCCGGCCGCACAAAAAAATCATGAATTATTTCAGTTTAATTTATAATCTGAAGTCTGAACGATCATTTATTTAGAAAAATCTTTTATTTTCAAAAATTGACCGTATTCTCTTGTTACATCTCGGTCACTTGAGTGCCAAAGTTCAACCTTCAGGCAAGCAAAATGAGTGAGAACTGCAGCACGACACGCTTACGTATTCCAGGCGTCCGCAGTTAGAAACATTAACTTTTAAGAATGCCGCACTGCGAGTCACATGACAAAAACCGTCTGATCAGGTTTATATTTTGTAAAGAATGTAATTTCATTAAATGAATATGACTTTGCCTCGTTTTCGAACTGTGCAGTGCTGTAGCTGCTTAATTTTGCCAACTGCGCTACTTCATTTTACAGTTTTTCTCGATTGCTTGGATGCAGTTGTCAACTGAAACTCCACATTTTCAAAACAGTTAACACACAGGCGTAAACAGCGGCACTCATGGGCAAAATGACACATTTTGCTTGCAAAAGGCACATATCGTGTCAAAACATTTAACATATGCAACAAAAGCTAGTTTCACCTTCAAACTACACAACTTGCAAACAAGTATATGAGCTCTTTCAATTAATCATTACACAATGGACAACAAAATACAAAATACAGAACTCAAAATGCACCACCATTGCTTGCCATTGTAGCCTATAGCCAGTGGCATTTGTTGTCTCTATTTGGGCTGTCAAATTCGCCTTTTTGCAAAGAATTGGATCAAGAATAAGATGTGCTTTGATTGAATTTATATTGAATTCATGACATTTTTCAAACTGTGGCTGAAAACTGAAATACTGTATATAAAAAAAACAGACAAAAGTAATAAAATACTGTAAATATTAGAGAAAACACAAGTAAACTAATATACAGTCAAAACTATTGGGAGTATAGGACATAGCCATATCGACCACCTCCATCAATGCTGGCACAGAACAACACAGACCTTCCATCGTTTATATAAGGTTTGCAGAATGATGGCTAATTGAAGATTTGTGTGAAGGAGTGTCAAACCGGTGCTTCAGTGATTTCATACTGATGTTGGTAGTTTTTAATAGTTAAGAATAGATGGATTCTGTTTGGTTACCAAAACTAAAACAATGGAGTTTGGACTGCTTGAATGACATCTGTGTTAACTGTTTGGAAAAATGGTGGGGAAAATGTGTCAACCCAATGAGAAAGAGTTTACACATTTGCAAGACCGGTCTTCTGCTCTGCTGGGATAGTGATAATGAAAATGAAGAGGAACCTAGTTTCTTTAACCAGGTCAAAGCAAACTAGAAAAACTGTAATAATGTTGATTATGGTGGTACTTGGAGAGACAATTTTTTTCTGAGGTGGTCCTTGGTGAAAATACTTTGAGAATCACTGATCTAGAGAAATACCTCTGTATAATAGCAAAACATGTACTGGAAGGTTATTTCAAGGTTTTTATTGATTTCTGCATGATATACAACACTAACCCAGATAATATTGCACTTTAAACTATTAAACATGTTCATTAAAGTCACTTTTCAAGGTTAAAAGTTCTTAGAGGAAGGATCAAGATCCCATAATTCAACTAAAAATATACAAATTACAAACATGAGTCACAAAATCCAGAAAACAGCTAATTCACAGATATTTTTTACATTGCATGCTAACAATAAAAATGACTTCCGCAAGCATAGCACACACGACGGCCTACATTTACACGATCAAATGCATGCATCAGCCTTCATATATAAGAGCTCTCTCTTCTCCTCATCCGACTGCAGATGTATGTTTCTAATTTACTGGCTGTAATGAGCTGGAGTTGAGGTCAGCTGGATAAAGCTCTGTCATCAGGCCTGACATGTTTACGGTGGTCTGAAGTGGGCTGGGTGGGGTGTGCCAGCTTTATACGGGGGGTACAGCAGGGTCCGTGGCTTTGACTCGGCCTCTGCTATTATTTTTGAACTTTTATACTCGCCTGTGGTGGCGGTAACCTTGTTTTATTTTTATATCTTTATGTTGGAGGGGGAGAAAAAAAAAAGGATCTGCCTCGAGTGAAGCCATAAAAAGATAAATATACTCAGGGCCATGAGAGAGAGAAGGAAGGAAAGAAGAAAAGATGAGAGGAAAAGAGGGAAGCGCAAACTCCTGCTTCTTTATGATGGGCAGAGGATGAATGCAGGATTTTTTACATTTCTTGTGCAGGACTTGTGAGATGTTTGAGTGCAAAATGTGATCCAGGACTACAGAATCTGTCATTTAAGGGTACATTTTGGTGACCCTTTGTGTATTGTCTGAAACGGCTGAATAAATTAGCTTCATATACGTTTCTCATTGAATAAATAAGCTTTACATTGATCTTTGGTTTATTACAAGTGGATAATATTTGACTGATATACAAATGAAAATCTGGAGGCTGCAAAAATCTAAATATTAACTAAAGTTGTTCAAATTAAGATCTTAGCAATGCATGATACTATTCAAAAAACAACTTTTGATATATTTACAGTAGGAGATTTACCAAATGTCTTCATGCATCATGATCTTTTATTTACATTTTAAGGATTTTTGGAAGGAAAATCGATCATTTTAACTCAAACACTGTGTTTTTGTCTCTTCCTAAATGCAGTCATGCAACTTAAGACTTGTTTTGTGCTACAGGCTCACATGTAAACCTGCAATTCAGAGAAAATTATATTTGCAAGACAAAAAAAAGGGCAGGAAAAGAGAAATAATTAATGCTAGTGCTGTATAGAGTTGTGATGCATTAGAAAAGTGAGGCAAAAAGAAACCTAAGCAGCCCCTCTCAGTCCCGTAGCCAGCCTGTTGAAAGAGTTGGTTCTTTTTTGTTTATGTTTTTTTTTTTTAAATGGACCTGTTTTACAGCAATCCGTCTCCTTTTCTATTTAATTATGCAATATAGTGACATGGATCAGCTTGACAGATGGTGATCATAATTACACCTTTTTTGATACACCCTACTACAGTTTTGTGCTCATCAGAGTATTGTACTACGAAGTTTTTATTTACAAATTTGGATTTAAACTGTAATCCAGTTTATAAATATTGTTATGATATTAGCATTTGAAAAAAATAAACAAAGACATATAAAAAATAAATATTTTACAATTTTATTAACATCCATCATTTAATAAAAATAGGAATCTGGTAAAACTTGTTTTAATATACAAACTGTATTTACAAAAAACTGGCCAGCTCATTCAACTTTCCTCAGTCAGAACTTGGCCAATTGAATAATTCAAAATTTAATTTGTCTTAAAGCCTTCTATCTATAATTTTAATGATGGCATAGTAATCAAAAAAAGGATAAATAAGCTTAAGGCCAAATTCTGCACTTTGTCAGAAAAGTGTTTGCTACATTGTTAAAAAATTATGTTTGTTTCACACAATCGGTTTGTATTAGGACAACATGAATGAAATTGGTTTGAACACAATAGTTGTCCACCAAAAAATCAAGATTTTTGTTGGTTCAAGCATAAACAAACAGCAAGCATAATGTTTGAGGTTACTGTTAAAATGCTGGGCTCCACACAATTCCTTCATGTTGTCTTAACACAAATCACTTAAGTTAACTTCATTGTGTTTACAAATTTAAGTAGACTGAATGTAAAACATTTAAATTATACCCCTTCCCAAAGAAATTCAAGAATTACTAAATGCATGGATCATGATCTTTTATTAATATTCTAATGATTTTGGGAAGAAAAATCGAGGATTTTAATTTAAGCACTGTGTTTTTGGCTCTTCCTAAATACAATAATGCAACTTAAAATTTGTTTTGTGCTCTAGGCTCACAAATAAACATACAATTCTCAGAGAACAAAATTTGCAAGACAAAAAATGGCAAGAAAAGAGAAATAATCAATGCAGCGATGCTCCAGTGTCGTACAGAGTCATGATGCATTAGAAAAGCGAGGAATAAAGAATCATGAGCAGCCCATCACATGTACTTCACCACTGCTACACTGTAAAAATGCAGGACAACATGAAGAAAGTAAGTAAATGTATTATTTTTTAAAAAGTTAAGTGGACTGAACATAAAATAATTCAGTTATTCAATTCATGTTTATATTTTACAATGTAGATTGTGTCAAAGCAGCCTAACATAGTTCTAGTAAAGTCCAGATCTGTTCAGAGTTGTCCTCCCAAAAAAGTCAAGAATTGTGTTGCTTCAACTCATTTTAAATAAGTATGAACAAACAGCAAGCGTAATGTTTGAGTATACTGTAATAATGCTGGGCTCCACACAATTCCTTCATGTTGTCCCAACACAAATCGATTGAGTTAACATAATGGTATTTCCAAATTTAAGTAGACTGAACGTAAAACAATTAAGTTATCGCCATGAATTGTGTTGTTTCAGCTCATTTTATTTAAGTACTTTAACAGCAAAAGTCATTTTCTGAGTGTTTAGTAAGTATACATCTTGTGGGCTTAAAACTATTATAAACTAAAAGAGAATTAAGAGTGTGTGTCTATTTTGAAATGTCACAGCTCATTTCCCTAACTTCCATTTCTTTCCTATTTTTTTTTTAAATTCTGGAAGCAATTTGTCATCCAGGGGACATTTAATAGGGAACATATTATCTTTTTACAGGGGCATGGAGTCTGCCACAGCCTGCCCACAGTTCCTATAAACAGAATTGGTCCATTTAGTGGTGCGTTTGATACGTTCGAGGGCAGCAGGAGCTCAGTTTCAGACTGCAGCCTATAAAGACGGGCATGAAAGGCCCAGATAAGTACTCCTATTCACCAGCGCAGTTCATTTAAATGAGCTAATGATGATCAATCTTCATTTGTGTTGCCAAACTGAATGCTCTCCTTCCTTTTTCTTAATCAGTTTTCCATCTGACCTTCTCTGACCTGGTTTGGTTGTTTTAGGTTAGTGATTTTTTTTCCCCTTCATCATTTGTTTTGGGGCTTTTGTTGGACGCAGCGCAGCCCGAGGCGTCTCCTCCACCCATCAGCCCTGAACAATGACCCGTTCACCTGCACACACCTGCCCTCCCGCTCCTCAGGCCGTCCGCTGGGAAACACAGGGACACTGCTGGAGCTTTAATCAGCTGCAAAACAATTAGACCGCTTCTGTTGTTTAATCCTGCTAATCTTACTGGAACAAATGCATGTAAATAAAAGTGTTTAATTAGTGGCGTTTATTGAATCAGACAATACTGGAGCTATTAGGAGGATTTCAAAACCCTAAACTGTGTTTTACATGTATTCATTCATTCATTTTTTTTTCAGCTTCGTCCCTTTATTAATCTGGGGCTGCCACAATGGAATGAACCAACAACTTATCCAGCATATGTTTTGCGCAGCGGATGCCCTTCCAGCTACAACCATTCACTTGGAAACACCCACACAGACACTCATCGCACAATTTAAGCTTATCCAATTCACGTATACCACATGTTTTTGGACTTGTGGGGGACACCGGAGCACCCGGAAGAAAACACACGTGAACACGGGGAGAACATTCAAACTCCACACAGAAACACCAACTGACTCAGCCGAGGCTCGAACTAGCAACCTTTTTGCTGTGAGGCGAACGTGCTACCCACTATGCCACCATGCAGCCTCCTGAATAAGCCTGCATGATGGTTCTGTAATGTACTGATAAACTTTAGACTTTCATATATTTTAGATTCATTACGCACAACTGAGGTTGTTCAAAGCCTTTTATTGTTTTAATATTGATGATTTTGGCATACAGCTCATGAAAACCCAAAATTCCTATCTCAAACAATTAGCATATTTCATCCGACCAATAAAAGAAAAGTGTTTTTAATACGAAAAAAGTCAACCTTCAAATAATTATACTTCGATACCGGCCTTAAGCTTATCCAGAGTATTGGGTCTTGCGTCTCTCAACTTTCTCTTCACAATATCCCACAGATTCTCTATGGGGTTTAGGTCAGGAGAGTTGGCAGGCCACTTGAGCACAGTAATACCATGGTCAGTAAAGCATTTACCTGTGGTTTTGACAGCTCGCATCAAATTCAAAGCTCTGATGTTTGCTCACAAAGTGACTTCTGGCTTTGCTCCTTCTTATCTGCTCTCACTTCTGCAGATGTATGTGCCCTCTAGAAACTTGCGTTCTGTGAATGAACGTCGCCTCGTGGTTCCATCCCAAAGAGGGAAGAAATCACTTTCCCGAACTCTCGCATTCAATCTGCCCAGTTGGTGGAATGAACTCCCTAACTGCATCAGAACGGCAGAGTCACTCGCTGTCTTCAAGAAACGACTAAAAACTCAACTATTTAGTCTCCACTTCACTTCCTAATCTGCAATTGCCTCTCTGGCTAACTGTACTACAAAAAAAATAATAATAATAATGTTTTGCGTCTTACACTTTACATATCTAAAACTTGCCTACAGCACTTATTCATTGTTGCTCTTATAGTTGTGTAAATTGCTTCCTTGTATTCATTTGTGAATACACAAAAGCGTTTGCTTAATGACTATATATATATATATATATATATATATATATATATATATATATATATATATATATATATTATATTATATTATATACAAACGCAGAAGCAAATGCTCAGACTTTGATTGAAGATTACTAATGGTATGAGGGGAGGGGCTAAGAATATGGCAGAAACTGACATCATCAGAAAAGCAGCCAATCCAAACGCAGAAGCAGATGTTTCGATTGAAGATTATCAAAACAAACTGTTTTATCAATGGATTAACATGCACAAGTTAAATGTTCATGATTACACACAGACTTTAAGAATATTTATTAAAAGACTGGGCCAACTTCACCACCATTTTTTTTTATTGCAGCATTGGAATCTGACATTGCATTAGAAGAAAACAGCACAAACAAATGTTCAGAGAAATTAAGATTTGATAGGAAAATAGCTTTAGAGAGAGCCTTGGAGTGGGCGAGAGAGAGACAGAAAGAGAGAGAGACATGTTGAAGTGAGTGATTTGGGTTGGCAGGGATCTGGTGGAGGAGTGTGGTGGTTCTGAAGTCCTCCAGAAAGAGGCGCCAGTGTGTCCGGCAGGGGCCCTGACCATGAGCCACTTCCCCCCCTGCCTCCCCCCCCCCAGAGTCACGGCCACAAAATCACCCGCTGGCAGGCCGAGAGCTGCTGCCACCGCATGCTTCTTTAATATCCAGCAGAAATTGAAATATCTTTGTGGGTTCACACACACACACACACACACACACATATACGAGTGTGCGCCGTCATGCACAGAACCCGATACACACATGCGCACACTCTGTTTGGCATCATGCAGGCCGACTTTACATGCATTCTCACCACCAAAAATAAATATATAAACTGAAATCATTTCATTCTCTCATTGAATGCCAAGAGTGGTTAGAGGGACGTTTTAACATGATGTTACAGCACGTAATGGGAGGATGAAAAATGCTCCACGCTGCACAAACCAGCTTGGCTTTAGACTTTAAACAGCGGCAACGCTTGACCTAGAATGTGCCGCGTTACGCTGGTCGGAAGCCTTCGTTTGTGTTTATTTGAGCACCGGTTACTCAAAGCAAACTTCTACTGAGAAAATATACGAGATGATTTTCATTCAGTCTGTTAAAGGGCTCTAGATCTACAATCCAAACATGAGGTGGAAGACTGCAAAGCAGAAATAGAGGGAGATGTTTTCTACTTCATAACAGTGACATCGTTTTAATGTGCAAGGAGTTTACATATGCAGAGGTTTATTAAATACAAAGCAGAAAAAAATTACTTTTTTGTATTTATGTTTATTTTTAAATAGACATTTTTATTTATTTTTCTAATTAATATAAAAAGTATTGATAATATTATTGAATGGGCCAGTTTTTGAGTTTTTTCCGAAAAGAAAATGAATGAATGAATGAATGAATGAATGAATGAATGAAATATATTTATTACAACTAGAGTTCCTTTCATTTTCTTGTCGGCTTAGTCCCTTTATTAATCCGGGGTCACCACAGCGGAATGAACCACCAACTTATCCAGCAAGTTTTTACGCAACGGATGCCCTTCCAGCCGCAACCCATCTCTGGGAAACATCCACACACACATTCACACACACACTCATAAACTACGGACAATTTAGCCTACCCAATTCAGCTGCACCGCATGTCTTTGGACTGTGGGAAACCCACGCGAACGCAGGGAGAACATGCAAACTCCATACAGAAGCGCCAACTGAGCCGAGGTTTGAACCAGCGACCTTCTTGCTGTGAGACGACAGCACTACCTACTGCGCCACTGCGTCGCCACAACTAGTTTGTAAAATTAATCAGGACTAGTTCATTGTGGACTCCTGGTGGTCACAGTAATTGTAATGATTGGAATTATAAAATGTAAAGTAAAAAACTTTAATTCTTAAGCTAGCTGTGAGACATGCTCTACCTTTTGTCTTACTGTAACTAAATTAAAACTCTTTTTTTTAATTTTTTTTTACTAAAAATACAAAACTATAATCAAAAATTAAAAATATCTTAATTTTATTTTAGCCGTTTCCTTATGGCACTCATTTTTATTTACTTTTACTCATTGTACTAAAATAATACTAAAGCTAAAACACAATAAAAATAATTTTTAAAACAAATCAATCTAACCTCAAATAATAATCCTAAAATGAAATATGAAATTAAACGCTTAAATTTCACCCAGTCTACACTGTAAAAGGTAAAAAAGCGATTACTTTAAAAAGTTATAACTTCAGCTGTTGTTTTGTCGCTGTAATTGCTGTTAAATTAACTGTATTTTATAATTATCCACATAGTTTATTTACTTATTCATTTTAAGTCAAAGTTTTACTCACTTTTTAAGGAAAGTCAACTAATCTCTATAAAGCCAACATGTTGACTCATTTTTTTCTTCAGTAACTGAAAAAAGTGTTGCATGCAGAGCTGTAGCAAACAATTTATTTGTGTTGAATTTAAACAAACAAATTAAATTGAATAATGTTCAACTTAATTTGTTTGTTTAAATTCAACACAATTAAATTGTTTAAAACCACTTAACATAAAAAAATGAGTAAATCCAAGGAATCATCTTCGAATAATATTTTTTAGTGCCAACAACTTTCAAAGCAAAGGATTTATTCAGTTTTTATAAGTAAAATCAACTAATCACTTTGAAAGAAACAGGTTTAATCACTAAATTAAAACTTAAAACAACAGGATTACTTAAAAATGTTTATTATTTGTTAACATACATAGTAACCATTAATTTATGCCTGAATATTAAGACATGTAAACATTGATTTTAATAGTTTATTAATCATTTACTTACTCATTCTGAATGATCCTAAAAACCCTCAACTACTCTTAAACACAAATGGTTTGTAAATAATGCAATACTTAATTAAGTAATGAAAATTAAATCATTAACTAAGTATGAAAGTACAATTATTAAACACATTGTGAATGTGACTGTAAGTCAAGAATACAGCATTTGTAGATGCAGTTATAAACTGCTTACTAACGTTTATTAATGTAGAGTTAATGCTTCCCCGCTGAAAAATCCAGCTTAAACCAGCCTAGGCTGGTTGGCTGGTTTTAGCTGGTTGATCAGCCTGGTTTTAGAGGGTTTTGGCCATTTCCAGGCTGGTTTCCAGCCATTTCCAGCCTAGTCTTAGCTGGTCAGGCTGGAAAATGACCCACCAAGTCCAGCTAAAACCAGCTTGACCAGTTTTGGCTGGACTCCCAGCTTGGCTAGACTGGTCAAGCTGGTT
This sequence comes from Danio rerio, assembly GCF_052040795.2. NCBI lineage: Eukaryota > Metazoa > Chordata > Actinopteri > Cypriniformes > Danionidae > Danio > Danio rerio. Next base: position 60,689,027 of record NC_141026.1, read on the forward strand.
TTAGCTGGTCATCTCCCAGCCTGACCAGCTAAGACCAGGCTGGAAATGCCTGGAAACCAGCCAAAACCCCTATAAAACCAGCCTGGTCGACCAGCTAAAACCAGCCAACCAGCCTAGTCTGGTTTAAGCTGGATTTTTCAGCAGGGTAACAGATAATGAATTCACTATTTGCTAATGCTTAATAAGGGATTTATAGTGTGTAGTTATTATAAAGTGTTACCATTAAAAGTAATATCAAATACTTAAATCAATGGCAACATGTAAAACTATCTGAGATCAAGCTGCTCTGTTTACTTTGTGTGAATAACGTCAACAAATCACATTGAAAGCAACATGTTTGCTCATTTTTTAAAGTAAAGTTTACTCCTCACTTGCTGAAGGGCACAATGATGCTTAAAAATAACATTTTTGTCGACGGCATTCGTGGATATCATGGTGTTCGTCAAGATGCATGTAATTGTTCGGGGAGGTTGAGGGACGTGCTGAAATTAACGCGCGGCTCGTCCTGCAGTTAGTGTGAGCCCATAATGACGCTGATCATTACAGATGAGAATTCCCTTAAACAGCCTGGGTTTTGGATCCGGAACGCTCCACTCCATCTCCAGAGCCACCAACCACTGCTGCCGCCAAAAATAACACAGCAGCGCCACTCCAGCCCGCGCCTCACCACAGAGCGGCCCGCCGCAAGAGCCGGGATCAAAACACACACAAAAAAGGAAACACAGCACATTGGGGGAAGGAAAAAATTGTTCATATAACTTTACTCGACTTCTTATAAGATACACAGAATCTGCTGATGATTTTGGCTCCTGGTGAAGCCACAAAATCGAATCTACAGACGGGGCCAAGGCTGCAGAGAGAAACTGTGTGTGTGTGTGTGTGTGTGTGTGTGTGTGTGTGTGTGTGTGTGTGAGTGTGTGTTTGAGCTCAATGGAGATCTGATGAAATAAATTGCCTGCAGTGGTGGTTCATAGTAAAGTCATTCAGCAATGGCAATTACATTAATAATTCAGTGAACAGCTCATCAAATGCTCAGATTAAAGCTTGATAAATGAGACGACATGGCGCTGCTACGGTGAAAGGATCATTTATGCATGGATACAGCAGATTTAATTAGTTTTCTTCTGGTCATGTTTATGACCAAGCGCATTACAGCTTCATTTTCAGCCTACACACAGGATTGTAAAATGATTGTGTTTAATCAAATGTAAACTTTGGGAAAATGTTTAATTGAACAGTGTTGACCTTTTTATGTGAGCACCACGGTTGTAGATCGAATTATGGACAAGAAAACAAAAGTGCTGTCACGTAGGCCCCAGTCACTCTCTAGGAGCTTATCAAAACACAATGCTGCCCCACTGAGGACGCAAGAGTGCTGCACATCAGTCCAGAATAAAACTGACTCATTCATTTTCCTTTGGCTTATAGTCCCTTTATTCATCAGGGGTCGCCACAGCGGAATGAACCGACAACTTTACCCTTCCAGCCGCAACCCAGAACTGGAAAACACCCATACACTCTCACATTCACAAACAGCGCATGTGTTTAGACTGTGGGGAAAACTGGAGCACCCGGAGGAAACCCACACCAACAAGGGGAGAACTTGCAAACTCCACACAGAAACGCCAACTGGTACAGTCGGGACTCGAACCAGCGACCTTCTTGGTGTGAGGTCATAGTTCTATAACCTCTGAGCCAATATGTCGCCCCGAGAATAACATAAATGACAAACTTTACCGAAGTAAATAATAGTTAATTAATTTTCCTTCAGCTTAGTCCCTTTACTAATTAGGGGTCGCCACGGTGGAATGAACCGCCAACTTATTCAGCATGTTTTACACAACGGATGCCCTTCTAGCTACAACCCAGTACTGGGAAATACATTAGAATATTTTTAAGAACCAAATGCTTTGTGGATGGTTTTTAGCAGCTGTTGGGATGTTTTTGAGTTTGTTTTCCAATTGACCCAGCCGAGACTCAAACCAGCGACCTTCTTGCTGTGAGGCCCTGTGTCGCTTCGAGAATAAAATAAAGGACAAAAACTTTACCAAAGTAAATGAATAAACTAAAATAATTCATTCATTTTCCTTAAGCCTAGTCCCTTTATTCATCAAGGGTCTCCACAGCGAAATGAACTGCCAACTTATTCAGCATGTTTTACACAACGGATGCCTTTCCAGCTGCAACCCAGTCCTGGGAAATAAAGAAATTTTTTTTAAGAAAATCAATGCTTTGTGGATGTTTTTTTGCAGCTGTTGGGATGTTTTTGCATTTGTTTTTGGTGTGTTTTTATTGGTTTTAAGCATTGACATACAGTTTCTGATTTGTTTTTATCATTGCTGTGCAGCTGTTCAAGTGTTCTGTTTGGTTATTAGCGTTTCTGACCGGTTGCTGGGGTGTTTTGGTTGGTTTGTAGCACGTTGCTGTCAGGTTGTTGAGGTGTTTTGATTGATCTCTAAATTTAGTCACACAGAAAATCCCAAATTTAGGCCTGTATGATTAATATTCTTAATTAATGCAAGTAATATATATTACACACTCATTCACACACACTCATAATCCAATTTAGTTGATCAGTTCCCCTATAGCACATGTGTTTGGACTGTAGGGGAAACTGGAGCACCCAGAGGAAACCCACACCAACACGGAGAGAACATGCAAACTCCACACAGAAACAAAAATTGACCCTGCCGGGACTCAAACCAGCGACCTTCTTGCTGTGAGGCCCTGTGTTGCTTCGAGAATAAAATAAAGGACAAAAACTTTACCAAAGTAAATGAATAAATTAAAATAATTCATTAATTTTCCTTCAGCTTAGTCCCTTTATTCATCAGGGGTCGCCACAGCGGAATGAACAACCAACTATTCCAGCATGTTTTACACAACGGATGCCCTTCCAGCTGCAACCCAAGTACTGGGAAATAAATTATAGTAATATTTAAGAACCAAATTCTTTGTGGATGGATTTTGGCAGCGGTTGGGATGTTTTTGCGTTTGTTTTTGGTGTGTTTTAATTGGTTTTCAGCGTTGATGAACGGTTTCGGATTCGTTTTTTATCAAAGCTGTGCAGCTGTTGAGTGTTTTGATTGGTTATAAACGTGTTGTAGGTGTGTTCTGATTGGTTTGTAGAGTTTCTGGACGGTTGCTGGGGTGTTTTGATTGGTTTGTAGCACGTTGCTGTGCGGTAGTTGAGGTGTTTTGATTGGTCTCTAAATTTAGTCAGAAAAAAAATCCAAATTTAAGCCTGTATGATTAATATTTGATTAATATTTAATATGATATGATATTTAATATGATTAATATGATTAAAAAATTTTAGAGAGAGAGAATGAGTGTGTATGTTTTCCAGTACTAGGTTGCGGCCGGAAGGGCATCCGCTGTGTAAAACATATGCTGGATAAGTTGGTGGTTCATTCCACTGTGGCGACCCCTGACAAATAAAGGGACTACACCAAAGGAAAATGAATGAATGAATGAATGAATGAATAAATGAGGTCTACAACATGTAAGAGTCGTAAAGCAATTAATTAATTTCTGTTTAAGTTGTGAACAGAAATGCACCAAAATACTACTAATAATATAATGAGAAATAAGTTTGTAAATGATGAACTGAAATGATATTCGTAAATGGGGATGTTAATTGTTTCTCCACTAGATGGAGCCATAGATTCGTATTTGGTTAGTTGGGTTATCTATATAAAGAGAATCCAAACATGAATTTCGTTATTAAAAATGGAGCCGATCTGTGTTACAATAAAATCTAATAGAATTATTGTTATTAGAGTTATTGATAGTGATAGTAAATATTTTGAATATGGATATGGAGGGATTACATCAATCTGTTTGTTATGTAATAGAGCTATATTCACTAATTGTGTAACAAAATATACGAATAACATGTCCAAATATAAAGGTTTCCTTAGTTATGCCTTGACTAAAACACTACTGGTCATCTAAGTGAATGGGTAATATATTTTGATGCATTTGAACAAAACAGATTTATTAAACATATTTATTGAATTATTTTTTGTTTACAGAACATCTTTAGAAATGGAAAGATGATACATTTAAATTCATGCAAAAATATAGCAAAAAAACTACATTTCAACAAAATTATATACATGTTTTTGTTTCTCTTGATTTTTGATATTTTTGAAAATGATTTTTTATATTTTTCTGTAACATATACATTTGAACTACTAATTTCTGAACCATGATCGTAAGTTATTTTGTTAGATAAGCTCTAGATTTGGCTGACTAATCTAATGTATATGCACAAATATAATATTGTAAAGCATCCAATAGAAAATATTAATTTAAATGAGAGATTTGTGGGGGTTCATATTATATGCTGAGCACTATATATATATATATATATATATATATATATATATATATATATATATATATATATATATATATATATATATATATATATATATGTATATATAGACCTACATATCTTCCATATATCTATTGCTGATTGTAGTTCATGTGTTCTGATTATCTATGCTGTTTTTTTTTTGTACAATAAAAAATATGTATTTATTGCATTAATACAGCTAATGTAAATATAATTAAATTTAATTTAATTCAGCCTGAATGCATTCAACAATTCCCCAGGATTATCAAGGTGTAAATTGTTTAGATTTTTTTTTCCAGGGGATATTGTTGCTTTATGAGGCGTCAAGCAGTTATATACAGAATCCAGCCTTTCATTGCCATGATATTTCTATATGATATGATATTCATATAATAGTGTCTAAGCGTATGAAGTTTCTAGTGAGAATACGTAGAAAATAAACACAACAAAATAAACAGTGATTATGAAATAATAATGGAATAAAAGACAGACAAGCCACATAAATACATGAACATTAATGAATTACGTTATGTAATATTTATAATTCATAAATCAAATCCATCGTCATGATTTTTCGCGCCAACAGAGATTCCTGACCTACATCCAGATCCCAGGCATCGATTTATCCGCGCTCTTCGCATTGATCTCCTATTGGCTGTGTTAGTCCGCGTGGAGTCACGTGAGCAGGCAGTACAGCGTCTTTCTGCCTGCGCGTGATGTCATCCACGCACTACTTTCAGGCGCTGTTTGATTTATCCAGGAATCGATCGTCCAGATAATGCTGTGATTGCGATGGAAAAACGCGGGATGTAAAATAAAAATAGCGTTAATATTGTTATAGGAAACATCGACAGGTTTGCGCGCCTGCAGTGCTGGATTTTAAACGCGTTTTGAAGGATATAATCTTCATTTTGAGGCTCGTGTTCGTGTACAGTTTGTTTGTTAGCGTGCTAGTTTATCTAGTGGTTAAATGAGTATAGTTTTCAGCACCAGCTCGAGGACAGCACGCGCGGACAGACATGTGTGTTTACTGTAGTAAAGCGGTGTAAAGGCGTGTTTGTTCGGGGATTGGAGCGGAATGGCACCGCGGTGGATCGTCATTTTCGTGGCTGTACTGTGCGGTGAGTCCAGCATCATGTTCAGTCTCCATCTGCTGCTTTTAATCCACCACAATCCTCAAACAGCACTAAAGGCATAGTATATTAATGTGTTTTTGGAAAAGCAATCATAACACCATTATTTGCTATTCATCGTGATGATAACATAAAATGTTAATACACGACTACACTTCTACATCGAAAATGTGTCACACACATTTATCATGCACTTAATTTTCTATAGCATAGCATACTTGTTGTATAGCATCTCATACCTAAATGCTATTTTAGACCGAATAGTGTATATAGAAAATAAATAGTGTATGAAATTCTAATCTATACACTATAATACAGACTATACACTGTTCAGTATGACCTCAAAACAACACTAGCACTGTTTAATTGACCATGAACAATGTTGTACTTTAATAGTTACTGACTGACAATAATAATTAATTTTTTCAGAATTTGAAAATAATATTTTTCTGAAATTATAGTAAGAATCTGTATATCATAAAAAGTTTGAGTGTACAAATTTTAAGGCAACTGTACCTCAGTCTCTATCATACCCTACATGTTCTATAGCATGCCATACTTGCATGTTATTTTGTTATTTGGTGTGTGTGTGTGTGTGTATATATATATATATATATATATATATATATATATATATATATATATATATATATATATATATGTATATATATATATATATGTATGTATATATGTATATATATATATATATATATGTATATATATATATATATGTATGTATATATGTATGTATGTATGTATGTTGTGCTGTGCGCTTCAGGGCCATTCTCCTCTGTTTTTGAGGTGATGTGCATAAGTAATCCTTTTATATGTCTGACATGGTCCAATCACAGTGAATTATGTTTGATCAAACAAAAGAATAGTGAAATATGAAGACAATGATCGCTCCCTGTGGCTTGTACAGCACCTCTCATCAGTTGGAATACAATAACTTCTGCATAGATTATGGTGGAGACTTTTTCTTTTTTCCTATGATTACAGACGTGTGCAGGAACCACCAACATTAATTACAGCACGCTAGACCACACACAACCTTAAAGGTGCACTTTCAAATATGAGTTTATAAAAAAAACACAAAAAGCGTGCTTTTTTAGGTGTTAATTATAACACAAACGACATTTACAGATATTTTAAACACTTTCAAAAGTGTTTTATGAAAATTCAAAGGGTTTTCTTCAAAATGATACCAAATTTTTGCATTTACACCTCTGCATGTGGATTTGGGAAGCTTTTAAATTTGGGTAGGCAAAATCCAGGCGGAAATCACCAAATAGCAGCAGAGTTTAACTGGTTAAGATGTTTGTTTGTTTGTTTGTTTGTTTGTTTGTTTGTGTTTTCTGTTGTTAAATGGTGCATCTAACCTGTCTTCAGTACAGTTCAATTTAAATACATTAATTTTACCACTAATTTTGTGATTTTGCATTTTCTATTTATCTGTATGCGTGTTTTCGATATTGCAATAGGTCTTAAATTTAATACTTAATGGTCTTAAAGAGGTCTTTAAAAAGTGTTAAATTGTGACATTATGATATCTGCAGAAACCCTTTTGTATTTGTAGCCATAGTAGTAATCCTGTGTCATGTAGAACCTACACTAAATACTAGGGAGTTTTAGTAAAAGCTCATTTGCACTAGCTTGTGAATGATACACCGTCACACTTATGAGGTTGAGGCCAATATTGTCAAACAGCAAAAGGTGACATCATGTTCATGTGTCAACACTAAACTGCATCACAATAGCTTAGTAGTGTATCTGATCTTGGTTGCATATCTGCGTTCTCCACCGCCAGTCAAACAGCGAGTCACACAGACAGCTTATAAACTGTGGGAAGAGCTTTGCATTGCAAATGTAGTTTTGACATGCACAAGCTCTTTTGAATGCATCTCTGATTCCAATGTTTTATAGAATTGGTTTAAAATGTATGCATAAGTAGCACACATTGTGAGTTTTAAGGTGAACAATTAATCCATGCAAGTTAATCCACTGAGGAAAAAAAAAACAGTTTGCTTTGGTAATCTTTAATCTTCTGTCTGAGCATCTGCTTTTGCTCTGGAACTTAGTTGTATATGTGAACAGCTTTACAAGTTCTCACCATTATCTTGTGGCTTATTACTTGCTTATTTTTAAGATGTTGCCACTAGGGATGCGACGATTAACCGATTTCACTATTAACCATGATTTAATTTGTCAAGGTTTATTAATCGTAAAGGCTTCTCAACACAGCGGCACGGAATAAAACGGCTGCAACTAAACAAAGTTATGCATGGCTTGTGCTCACATATTGGAATCGACATGTGCGCGCTGCAACACACTTACGCTTTTATACACATTTCTACCCGCATCCAAAAAGGAAAAAAAACCACAAAATAATAAGAGCAAACATTTTTGTAATACGGTTGATCTAAAGTGCCTTTCGGACAGACATCCAGCAGTCTCTGACTACATTTGTTCTCTTTAAAAGAGAAATGCTTACATTTGCATGAGAAAATACTTATAATAGATTTACGTTAGACAAATACTGTTTGCTTTATTTATTTATTTATTTATTTATTATTATTTAATTTATTATTTTTTTATTTTTTTATTTATTTGTTTGTTTATTTATTATTTATTTATTCATTTTATTATATTCTTTTATTCATTTATTATTTTATTAATTTATTTACTATTTATTTATTCATTTATTATTATTTTTGTTTATTTATTGTTTATTTATTGTTTATTCATTTATTATTTAATTTATTTGTTTACTTACTATTTATTTATTCATTTATTATTTATTTATTTGTTTGTTTATTTATTATTTATTTATTCATTTTATTATATTCTTTTATTGATTTATTTTTTTATTTATTTGTTTATTTACTATTTATTTATTCATTTATTATTATTTTTGTTTATTTATTTGTTTATTTATTGTTTATTTATTATTTATTCATTTATTATTTTATTTATTTGTTAACTTACTATTTATTTATTCATTTATTATTTATTTTTTGTTTATTTATTTGTTTATTGTTTATTTATTATTTATTTATTTGTTTATTTATTGTTTATTTATTATTTATTCATTTGTTATGCATTTATTTGTTTATTTATTTATTGTTTATTTATTATTAATTCATTTATTGTTTATTTATTTGTTTAATATTTATTTATTTATTCATCTATTATTTATTTATTTGTTTATGTGTTTATTTTTTGTTTGTTTATTAATTATTTATTTGTTTGTTTATTTATTATTTGTTTATGCATTTATTCATTTATTTATTCATTCATTTTTATTTATTTTCAGCTTAAAATTATCACTTGTTTAAATGTCAGATAGTTTTTTTCACTTATTTTTAAGTCCAAAGAGAAATGTACTATTGTTTGTTTATCATTATTTTTTCGTGTTGTACAGTATTAGTTGGTTACTAAGCAGCAATAAATAGCACTTTAAAATATAAGGAGTTTTCATCTGATTTTAGAAACTAGTAGTTTTTAAATCAATGAAAGCATAATAACCGTAAAACCGTGATTATTCCTCAGACTATAATCACACAACCAAAAACTATAATAGTTGCATCCCTAGTTGCCACTTGTACAAAGCACATATTCTGCATGATGGGCGGCATGGTGGCTTGTGGTTAGCATTGTGGTTCCACAACAAGAAAGTCGTTGGTTCGAGTCCCGACTGGGTCAGTTGGCATTTCTGTGTGAAACTTGCTTGTTCTCCCCATGTTGGTGTGGGTTTTCTCTGTAGTGTGTGTGAATGGGAGTGTATGGGTGTTTCCCAGCGATGGGTTGCAGCTGGAAGGGCATCCGCTGCATAAAATTAGCAAATTACTATCAATCAGCAGAGTTTATTGAGTTAAAAGTCAAAGATAGTGTTTTATTAATAGTGAGGATTATGCATTAAAATAAAGTGTAAGTTTTCGAATGCAAAATTATATGTTTTAAGGGGTAAGTGGCTGTTTTATTTCTAATGTTAGTTTCTTTATCTAAATTAGAAGGTATTTTTAATAACTCGGGACAGCTTTGCATCATAAATGATCTCACATTGTAAAACATGAGCGTAGACTGGCAGAATGGGGTTACTGTTGATTATTTAGACGCTTTATTCAGAGACACATTACAGCACACACACATATGGGCTGCTTGGGAACTAAACCGAGGGAGGCTTGAATACACAATGCACACATCCAGTCCTGTGGGAATATATGGGGCGACAGGAGAGTCGAGACCACATGAGCTGATTATTAATGAAATGCACTGTATGGGGCTGCACAATATATTGTTTCAGCATTAACATCGCAATGTGCACATCTGCAATGTTTACATCACAGGAGGTGCAGTGCTGAGCTGGGATTAGTTGACTAGTTCATGACACATGAAATTTGAGGAGTTTAAAGGAGTCAGAGTTTTTCATCTGCATGTTTTATGGGAGTTTAAAGGAAGAGACAAAAGAAAAAGGCTGCTGGTTTGAGTCTGGCTGGGTCAGTTAGCATTTCTGTGTGGAGTTTGCATGTTCTCCCCGTGTTGGCGTGGGTTTCCTCTGGGTGCTCCGGTTTCTCCCACAGTCCAAACACATGCGCTATGGGGGAATTGATGAACTAAATTGGCCGTAGTGTATGAGTGTGTGTGTGAATGTGAGAGTGTGTGGCTGTTTCCCAGTATTGGGTTGCAGCTGGAAGGGAATCCGCTGTGTAAAACATATGCTGGAATGGTTGGGTTCATTCTGCTGTGGCGACCTTTTTATCACAGTGACCCTTATTTAAGTGGAATTTTCCTGCAGTGGGTCTATAGTTTATCGAGCTCATTAAGGAAACTACTTTGTGTGTATTGATCCCTGTGTGTTTACAGCACATGGGTTTACTCTCTGTCTGTCTGTGTTTGTGTGGAAAGAGGAAAGGAAACCTATACGTAACTTCTGTAACTCGGTGTCCTAACAACACGCGATAAAAGCTGTCCTATCCATGTTAAAAGGAGTATTCACCCCGTGTGGGTGTGGTTTTCCTCCGGGAGCTCCGGTTTCCCCAGCCTGATCTCACGAGAAAACATAAGTATTTTACGTTTTGGCAGTTTAGTGGCTAATTCGTACGAATTTGTACGAGTTCAGTCGTAAGAAAATGTACAATTTTAAAAAGGAGGCGTGGCACCTAACCCCACCCCTAAACCCAACCGTCATTGGGGGATACGCAAATCGTACTAAAATGTAAGAATTAGATCATACGAATTTGTATGAATTAGCCACTAAATGAAAAAGTTATGAATTACCGTGAGATTGTGTTGGTTTCCCCCACAGTTCAAACACATGCGCTATAGAGGAATTGATGAATTGGCCTTAGTGTGTGAATGTGTATGGGTGTTTCCCAGTATTGGGTTGTAGCTGGAAGAAGTCATTTTTATTCTTTGCTGTTTTTATTTCTTGCTTCTTTCATTGTTGTTTAAGTAATGCACTTTGAATTATCATGGTTTATGACAATGGTCTATATAAATAAAATTGCCTTATGCTGAGCACTTGATAGTGTACAGGGTGGGCCATTTATATGGATGCACCTTAATAAAATGGGAATGGTTGGTGATATTAACGTCCTGTTTTTGGCACATTAGTATATGTAAGGGGGCAAACTTTTCAAGATGGGTGGTGACCATGGGGGCCATTTTGAAGTCAAACACATTTTATAAGTGGTCAAAAACTTGTAAATACTCATGACAGAATAAAGTTACGATAAAACCAAGAACACCATTGTTTTTCTTGTGAAATTCCCAATAAGTTTGATGTGTCACATGACCCTCTTCCTAATGAAAAACAAAAGTTAAATCCAAGATGGCCGACTTCAAGATGGCCACCATGGTCACCACCCATCTTGAAAAGTTTGCCCCCTCACATATACTAATGTGCCACAAACAGGACGTTAATATCACCAACCATTCCCATTTTATTAAGGTGCATCCATATAAATAGCCCACCTTGTATATTGAATGCATAGAAGTGTAATCATGAATACAGCCAATGCCCTTCAATGATATGTCATTGAAACTTAAATATATTATTTTTGTGTGTTTAGTCTTGCAGGTGTATGTGTGTCGTGAGGTGACTCTTCCTGCCGGGCCGCTGTACCGGGTCGCAGGTTTCTCGCTGTCTCTACCCTGCGCCGTGTCTGCATACGAAGGCCCGCGGACGCAGGATTTTGAGTGGTATCTGTACCGCGAGGATGCTGGAGGACGACAGATTGGTGTGGTGTCCACCCGAGACACCGGGTTTCCATACGCACCGTTCCAGAGCCGTGTGCAGTCCGGGGAGGTTCGGGTGGAGAGAGACTCTGGAGATAAAGCCAGACTGATTATCCAAAGGCTCCGAGCGGATGATCAGGGCCGATACGAGTGTTACACACCCAGCACAGACACTCGCTTTCTGGGGAACTACAGCTCGTCTGTCACGGTCAAAGGTGGGTCACACAAATAAGATCCATTTATTAGCATTATTTCAAGAGTTCCCACTTAGATATTGCTTGACAACTGTTAGCAGGTTTGGCATGCTGTCCCGGGAGAGAACCCTGAGCTTGGAGATAGTTCAGCCCAGGGCTCCCGCCAGGTCCATAGAGCATGTGAGGGGAGTACAAGGTCAGGTGGTTCTCGAGAGCCTCCCTTTTTAAAGGAGGAAAGGAGGAGAATGGGGGGTTTCTTCGGAAAACGAAGATAAGGGAGTAACATCTAGCTAGGCTACTTATAGTGAGTTAGGATAGATCTGATTGGCTAACTAATGAATGTAGATAGGTGGCCAGCTGCAGTCAATTATATCACGTGCTCCTCTCGAAATTAGTTTAAAAACTACACTTAATATATCAAGTTTAAGTAGGGCTGGGATATTTGGGATAAAATCAAAATCTCGATTAATTGAACATTTTAACTATATTACGATTAATGAACGTTTATTTTATTTTTATAAATATATATATTAATGTAAATCAGTATATATCACCCTTAATGCTGTGACCAGACACAGAACGCACGGATAAATTGCGCTATTCGCGCGTAAATTGCCGCATGAACATTTGAGTTTACTAGCTTTATTCGCGCGTCAAACCCCGCTTCATTCGGGCGTGAAATCCGCTTCATTCGCGTGTCAAATTCACTTTAGAACAGACGCGGATTCGAGTGATGGGCAGGGCTTCTGTCTGTCCGGTGACTGTAGCTTCATAGCTAAATGGCTAACATGGATTTTATGAAGAAAATAACAGTGTTTATGTACTTTATGAAGACTGAAAAACAGCGTTGATACGTTTAGGACCGTGTAAGAGTCCACTACATCCTTTCAGAGGTGCATCCAGCTCTATGAGCTCATAAACTCTTCCAGAAACTGAACCTGGATCACGGAGGCTTTCAACGGTGCTTCTGACTGAGCCAAGCCCAGTTTGATGACTTGTTGTCGGTGTCGCCTGGAGGATTTCCCCTGGGACACCATCAACAGGTTCTACGTCACAATCACGCCCCCACAAGAGCAAGCTTCTGATTGGTTAACGCGGCATGAATGTCCGCTGAAGTTCAGATTTTCAAACTCGAGAGATTCGCGCGAAACGCTCGTTAAGCGCGTCAAATGCGCAAAACGCTCAATTCGCCTCGCGCGAATTCGGGCAATTAGCGTCATTCGCTTCGCGCCATTCACACGTATCGCGCCGCAGGATGTCTATTCGCGCGTTTGCATTGACTTAACATTTAAATCACTCGCGTTTGACGCGCGTTCCGCGTCTGGTGTGAACGCAGCATAACAGAGCGGGGTCACGTGATTCCACACACAGTAGGGAAAATAATCCAAAAAACAGACCAGGAAAATTTGATTTATTATAGGTTCTGAATAGATTCAATTATTTTTTTGATTAATCGCCCAGCTTTAAGTTAAAGTCAGAATTATTTGCCCTCCTCTGAATTTCGGCTAGAATAAAAGCAGTTTTTATGTGTTTTAAACCCATTTTAAGGTCAATATTATTAACTCTCTTAAGCAATATTAGTTTTGGATTGTCTCCAGAACAAACCACTGTTATACAATGACTTCCCTAGTTACCCTAACTTTACCCTAATTACCCTAGTAAAGCCTTTAAATGTCACTTTAAGCTGAATACTAGTGTCTTGAAGAATATCTAGTCTAATTTAGGGATGCAACGATTAACCGGTTTCACTATTAACCACAATTCAATTCGTCATGGTTAATTAATCGTAAAGGCTTCTCAACATCGTGTTTTTGCACGGAACAAAACTGCAGCAACTAAACAAAGTTATGCCAACTGTGAGCTAGTTTGTACACCGAGACTAATAACCACGCACACTGGACTGACTATGACTGAGGCTATTAATTAAGGCAAGCTCATTCAAGGTCGGTATTTCTAATGGAGGGACGCACACGCAACGCGTTCACGATTTTCAGGCACACCTAGTTGAGATGACGGGGCTTTTGTGACCGCAGGAACTGCATACGACTGAAGTTTGAGGTAGAAGCGATGGAGAGTACAAAGAGTTTGCAAACTCACCTAAACCTAATTATAAATAATAGCGCTGATGAAAGCGGTCATGTGGTGAGTGTTGATCCGCCAGCCGAGATTAATCGAGTGTTTTTGGAGAGAGTGCCGAAAGACTTGAGCCTGTTTCACACTGCAAGCGTGAGCAGCGCGTGTATTTTTGGTGTCCATGTTAACAGATTAGAGCTTTTATAATGCATGCATCAAGCTCAATAAAGCTGACAATGTGTTGACAATGACCAAAACACATTGAATGACACTAAAAAGTAGCAATTTTACCCAATAAATGCATCAATAATATCTACAAATTTTTATATAGTCAATCAAATGAACTTTTAAAACGGCAGCAAATACTGTGTATTTAGGCCCGAACTACAAAGCCAAATTTATAATTATTTCAGTTTTAAACTAGTGGAGTTTTGAAATCAGTGAATACAAATACACTGGACCAGCTCTATACCCTCACCAGGGTGCTCGAGGGTTCATGGGAGTATGCTCAACCAGTCCACATGTGTTTTGTGGACTTGGAAAGGCATTCGATCGTGTCCCTCGCGGCATTCTGTGGAGGGTGCTCGGGGAGTATGGGGTCAGAGGCAATCTGTTGAGGGCCTGTATGAACGGAGGAGGAGTCTGGTTCGCATTGCCGCCAATAAGTCAGACTTGTTTCCAGTGCATGTTGGACTCCAGCAGGGCTGCCCTTTGTCACCAATTCTATTCATAATTTTTATGGACAGAATTTCAAGGCGCAGCTTTGGGCTGGAGGGGGTCCAGTTTGGGGAACACAGAATTTCATCTGTTATTCGCAGATGATGTTGTATTGTTGGCTTCATCAGACATGGACCTTCAGCATGCACTGGGGTGGTTTGCTGCCGAGGGTGACGCGTCTGGGATGAGAAACAGCACCTCCAAGTCCGAGGCCATGGTGCTCCACCGGAAAAAGGTGGTTTGCCATCTCCAGGTTGGAGGAAAGTCCTTACCCCAGGTGGAGGAGTTCAAGTATCTTGGGGTTTTGTTCACGAGTGAGGGAAGGATGGAACGTGAGATTGACAGGCGGATTGGTGCAGTGGCAGCAGTAATGCGGTCGATGTACTGGTCCGTTGTGGTGAAGAAGGAGCTGAGCCGAAAGGCAAAGCTCTCGATTTACCGGTCAATCTACGTTCCTACTCTCACCTATGGTCATGATCTTTGGATCATGACCGAAAGGACAAGATCTCAGATACAAGCGGCCGAAATGAGTTTTGTTCGAAGGGTGGCAGGGCGCACTCTTATGGACGGTGAGAAGCTCTGACACCCGTGAGGAGCTCGGAGTAGAGCCGCTGCTCCTGCACATCGAGAGAAGTCAGCTCAGGTGGCTCGGGCATCTGTTTCGGATGCCTCCTGGACGCCTACCTAGGGAGGTGTTTCAGGCATGTCCCACCAGGAGGCGGCTTTGGGGAAGACCCAGGACACGCTGGAGGGACTATGTCTCAGCTGGCCTGGGAACGCCTCGGGATCCCCCCGGAGGAGCTGGAGGAAGTGTCTGGGGATAGGGAAGTCTGGGGTTCTCTCCTGAGACTGCTGCCCCCGCGACCCGGCCCCGGAAAAGCGGCAGAAGATGAATAAATGAATACAAATAATCATGATAACAGTAAAACCGAGATTATATCTTAGACTATAATCGTACAACCAAAATGTATAATCGTTGCATCCCTAGTCAAATATTACCTGTCATTATGGCAAAGAGAAAAGAAATCCATGGTTAGAAATGTGTTGTTAAAGTATTAAAAAATCTAATTTAAGAGGGTGAATAATTTTGATTTTGTCTGTATATTGCAGGTTATTTGTCTAAATCTAAAGAGAAATCTGTTTCTTGTTGTTTCTGCAGTGATTCCAGACACTCTTCAGATAACACACTCTCGTATTCTGAGCGGTCAGCCTGTGATTGAAGGCACGGAGCTGCAGCTGACCTGTGCGGCGTCTGTTCAGTCTCAGCAGCACACACACGTGTCGGTAACGTTCGGCGTTCGCAGCAGCAGAGAAACCGAATCTCAGGGCCACAACCTGCGTGAGATCATCAGCATCGACCGCGAGCTGCGCGTGACTCCGGGCCACACCGGAGGATTCGCCAAACGGCACCGAGACGGAGAGATCACTCTGGAGAAGCGCAAGGGGGACAGAGGACAAGATCTGTACACACTGAAGATTAGCGCTCTCACACCAGAGGATTCTGGGTCGTATTTCTGGGAGGCTGCGCAGTGGATTCGAGATCCTGATGGAAAATGGGAACGAATCGCATTGAGGACCATGGAGCTCGGGAATCTCACCGTTCAACCACTTGGTTAGAAACAACCTCTCTTTATTTTAATCTGGGCTCTTATTTATTAAGCTTTTTAAAATGAATCATGAGAACAGTGCTAAGAAATCACATGAGTAAAATAATTCAGTTCATTTATTTAGGAATTCATCATTTATAGGGGTGTAACGACATTACAAACCGAACTGAAATATCGCGATACACCAACCTCGATACGCTTATTTCATTTAAAGAACCAAAGCGAGGCTGCGGTGGGAAGAAACCCGGAATTATCGGACCAGCACTGTAAACATTGCAGTAACATGCCGTGTACTATAAACCTCCAGCTGTTGCCGAGATTTTAAAATGCAGAAATGGTGTAACCATCACTTTAATATCATTCAGTAAGTTTATTTTAAATAATTAAAAGCAATTTAGCATCAAACAACATCACAATCTCAAGTGATGCGCTTAAGTGTCCTCCTGGGCTTCAGCTAATGGCACCAGTTAAACACTGTGAGGACGCTTTCCTGCTTCAGCCTGTGTAACCCGGTGAGTGATAAACACTGCAGTCCTCTGCAGCACACCCTCGTGTTGTCTGTAATAGTGTTGTCCCGGTACTGAAGTTTTAAACTCGGCTATTTCCCGCAAACATGGAAGCGCTGCTGAGCGCGGATGACTCGACTGATCTTCACGGCTTCGCGCTTCAGTCTCCATGTATCTGCGTTTGGTTTGCTCTCAGTTTACCGCTCTTCACCCAGTGCAAACACAGATACACGGACTGGAGCGCGAAGCAGCCGTCAAGATCAGTCGAGTCATCAAGCAGATCGCTCCTCTGTCTGTGCTGTGTGTGTGTGCTCGGTAAACAGCGGTGAACTGATGACCTTCTCGGCCAATCACAATAATTTCTGTTGAACACGTGACTACTATGGCAAATCAGCGCTGTTTTAAGAAAGCCATCAACATTGCCTTAATGTTTGCGGGATATTTATGTTTTTTTTCTTTTAATTCAGTATCATGACAAGTCTTATATAATAAAAGAATCAGTTTATTAACTCGAGTTTGATAAATGACATCTAAAACATGTGTTTGGGAAAGAAAACATTAGCTAACTAGTGCCATTTCCCTTAACTTAGCTGAAAATGAGCTCTGATTTCCCTTTTTACATTCACCATTCATTCAGAACGGACCTCCGGGTCACCCGGATGGTGGAGAAATGATAAATTTGTGTCACTTTATCTTCACTGATAAGCTATATAGCCAATTACACAACATTCTTATGTAACTCCCAATGATACTTCCGGGTTTCTTCCCACCGCAGCCTCGATTTCCCTTTTGAAAATGCCGGCCGCGTGAAATCAGTCTATACGTATCGCGAAACTCTCATGGCGTACCGTTGAGGTTGACGACACTTCTCTCGAACTAATTGGAACAATTTAAACATCTTTATTTTATCACATTTGATTAAATTGTGTTAGCAATGATGAGCTTTTGTTCTAAATATTATATTCTAACGTTAGTATTTTCCAAGTGCATGTGATGTCATGTGACTTGAGTGAGCGATCACACTCGCTTACTACTGTATACGCAGAATGGCTGCTTCGCATAGTACTGAGATTGCAGATGGGAACATTTTGGTTTACAGGAATGGAATTCTTGTTGTAGAAAAACAAAGCGCACGCCTATCTATCATAACTTTCACAAAACTTACTTATAAGGAATAACATTTAAAAAGTGTGGTAATTTCACAGTGGGACGGTGTAAGCAAAAGGCACTGACAACAGAACTGCCAACAGAAGTGATTTAATGTACAAAAGTGAAACCAGAATAATGCCCAAATATATACAAAAAAGAGAAATATTTACAATAATAAAAAGAATATAATAAAGTAGCAAATTCAAACAAAGATTAGTTCAACTCAAGGGTAAGGAGAAAGAAATATAACAAAGCAATTCTAACTCATGAATAATCCCTAACCTCGCTAAAAACTGATAAAAAGAAAAGTAAGGTTTTCAGCGCCGAGTGCCGTATTCTTCCCTATATTGAACTGTAGAATAAAATTAAAACAAAGATGACGTTCCTCTCTTACCTGATGTCTTTTACAATACATTTACTACATGTTTGCAAAATGGAAGTTGTACGACATCTTCCCTATCCACCTTACTCTGAGAAAAGAGTGAACTTGAGGAGGTATAGCTCAATATGTCGGGAGCTGAGCTGAGAGCTGAGCCAAAAATAAACAAACAAATCAATCGAAATAAAAATTATCAAAAATCACAGAATTTCTCAAAGTGGCCAAAAGTAATGCAAAATAATTTTACCCAAATGAAAGTTGAGCTAAAACAACGAAAATCATAATCTTGTCAGCAAAATAAACGAAAAACAAGATCAAAGGAAAAGCGATGTCCTCCGCTTTTTCTGACAGGCTTTTAATATCCCGGCGCCATGTCGCCCAGTGATAATAGATAGGTCTCCTGACCAATCAGCTGAGTGAAGGCGGACCTACAGAAATGAAAGACATGAGCTGTTTCTCAATATGCGTTCTTCTTCATACGGAGGACGCGTGAACTTTCCCAGATGTGATCTTGATATCGAGGACGCACCGATGCAAACTTGAGCACCAAACTCGCTCTGGAAGTCCCAGAAATCATTGCAACTGGAGGTGGGAAGCGCAGCATTTTATTTAGATTTATTATTAAAGTTCAAAGATATAAATTATTTACCTCAGGAGTAGGGATGTCCCGATACAACATTTTAACTTCCGATACGATACCGATATTGCAGCCTTCAGTACGAACCGATACCGATATAAATCCGATATCAGCACAAATTATAAATACTTTACTTTTACCTATTTTGTCGAGTGGAATGTATGAAAGGCTAGATCAAACTGAGAACAAAAGTCAGCAACAGTAAGTATGGAAATAAACAACCAGTTTATTAACTATTGGTTGCATAAATGTGAACTTTTACATAAGAATATATATAAAGGAATTAAAGAATAAATATTAAGACGCTAAAACATATCTTAATTTAATAAACTAAATACATTTATAAAGTGCAAAATGCTAATTAAAGGTCACTTTAGTTATTCATTTTTCCCATCAGCAAATGGTAGAAACTGTGAGAGCAGGAACATAAGAAAAAAATATTGTTAATTGAACAACTGCTAAAGGTGGAGTGTCCAAAGTTTCAATCTCACACACAGCTTCTTGATGAATTTGTGATCCAGTTGAGCTGAAAAATATCTTTCACACTGGGCAGCAGAAATAAGTTATTGTTAAGTTAATAAAAATATGCAGTATGGTTAGTACAAACATTTACATGATCAGAGCTATTTCATCTGTGTTTGTATCATAAGAAGATTATGGCTGTATCAATGTTCCCAAACATTATTACTTTTATAATAATATATATTGCACATATCATATTTAACATAAAAATACTTGCAGTGGCTAGATTGAAACACACGTTTTCTCCACAGCACTTGAAATAATGTGACTTTTAAGAATAATTTTATTTATCAAAATTCATTTGCATATTTGCACAGATTCCACCCTACTGCCCACATGGGAAAAGTACGACAATGTAAATAAAGAGAACTGCAAACTTGTGTGCAAAGCTGACACTGTTTATCAGAGCACTTTATCTTTCTGTTTGTGTTAGTTTGCTGAAATTTTTATTAAATTCTGTTATATTTATGGTGTGCAGAGTTTATTTATAATGTTTTTTATGCAAGGTAAATATTTTGAAAACGGGGGAAAAACAATAAATCGTTGTATGAATGCTGTAATGTTTAAATAATTTACCGAGAGAGAGAGAGAACGGGAGGCAAAAATACAACCTATATACGACTACAACCGGTCAGACAAAACTGCAACGTTTTTTACTGGTGAATATGTCATGTTAAAAACACTTTACAAACACATATGTATAATTTTTCATTAATTTAAACGGAAACCTTTCTATCTAAATGAAAACTTAGATGATCAAAAATGAGCATCACTATGTCTGTGTTCAGAGATCAAGCCTCTGACCTGAGAATGTGGACAATATGGTGTTTTTGAAGAATTAAATATTCCAAATGTCCAGAGAGGACAAGCCTGTTTATCTGTCACTAGTCTACACTGCAGTTATTTATTTAATTTTAGTTTACTCTGTTATGATAGCTGTACTAAAGAGAATAGTTTTTTCTGTCTATATTGGAGGTATTTATTTAATTTTAGTTGTTTACTCGAGTATCCTGATTGTACTAAAAATCTGATGGCAACGTTATTAAAAATAAAGTTCAGTTGTTCTTGTTATTAAGTGAATCTGTTGTTCTTTAGCATTTCTGTTTATATGACATTAACCATAGCCCCACAGCTAATGGAAACCGAACCGTGGCTCCAAAACCGTGAACCGAACCGAATCGTGCCTTTAGTGTATCGTTACACCCCTAATCATTTAGTATCAACTATTTTGGAAATGGGCGAACCAGTGGCGCAGTAGGTAGTGCTGTCACAGCAAGAAGGTCGCTGGTTCGGGCCTCGGCTCAGTTGGCGTTTCTGTGTGGAGTTTGCATGTTCTCCCTGCAATCGTGTGGGTTTCTTCCGGGTGCTCCGGTTTCCCACACAGTCCAAAGACATGCAGTACAGGTTAATTGTGTAGGCTAAATTGTTTGTAGTGTGTGAATGTTTGTGTGGATGTTTCCCAGAGATGGGTTGCAGCCGGAAGGGCTTCCGCTGCGTAAAAACTTGCTGGATAAGTTGGCGGTTCATTCCACTGTGGCGACCCCGTATTAAAAAAGGGACTAAGCCAACAAGAAAATGAATGAATGAATATTTTGTAAATGTTCTTAAATTAAGAAGTCAACTAAGTGATTGGTCTATGCCGATATCGACCTCCAGAACCCCATTCTTGGCGCAGCTACAGTACTGCAAGTGTCATGAATAACCTCTAGACCCTACACTATAGATCTGCCATGCATTGCTTTTATGGTAATGAAACCGTCTTCACGTGGATTGAGCGTCGTTCTCCTGTTTACCGGCTGTGTGAGATTGGGATAAGAAGCATCTGGCAGATCTGCAGGCCTTGGCTCCTGCTCAGTTTACAGCGTAAACGTCTTATGACTGTACAAGCTTCTGTGGATGTTGCTTACTCTACGACATTCACACTGATCAAAGATTATCTTGGAGGTTTATTCGTTGTGTTTTGGATGGATGGTAAACTATCACACATGCATTTGGCACTGCAGTCTTGCAGATGGGTTATTTAAGTGCATGCATGTTATGGATCATAGGTAATAATTGACAACAGTTCATTGAATTAATAGAATATAAAGCACACCTGAGGTGGAGATGGGCCACAGTGTGAAGCAGAGTTGCTGTTGCACTTCAGATGTGCATTATTGTCTAATAATTAAGTGGTCTGGAGTGATTATTCCGGTTATACTCTACTTTGCACAGCTAAATCTGCTGTTGTGAGTTTATTTGTCAGGTTTTTGTCCTCCTCAAACTGCTTTATTATTTTAATCTAAATGAATGCAAGCTGTTTGGAGATGGTGTGGTGTTTTACATATAGCTGCCCCTTGCACGGCTGGCAGAGCATTAAGTTCTAGAGCAGTGGGTCAGTTAGAAGAGCTTAAAGGCGGGCAGGCATTGCAGGATTTGTTTACTGCAGCAAGTTGACGTGTGAACTGTTTTAAACTATTCCTGAGCACTGTATTTCACGTTTCTAGTGCAAAGATTTTATTCACTCGCACAAATGCTCCCAACTATATTTTGAGGTCGCATAGATTGAATTTCAGGCGCATATGCAACCAAAACGGTCGCAATTTGCCCTGTAAGCCTTGTATTTATATTAATATAAAATTCATTCATTCATTCATTTTCTTGTCGGCTTAGTCCCTTTATTAATCCGGGGTTGCCACAGCGGAATGAACCGCCAACTTATCCAGCAAGTTTTTACGCAGCGGATGCCCTTCCAGCCGCAACCCATCTCTGGAAATCATCCACACACACATACACTACGGACAATTTAGCCTACCCAATTCACCTGTACCACATGTGTTTGGACTGTGGGGGAAACCGGAGCACCGGGAGGAAACCCACGCGACAGCAGGGAGAACATGCAAACTCCACACAGAAATGCCAACTGAGTCGAGGCTCGAACCTGCGACCTTCTTGCTATGAGGCGAACGTGCTACCCACTGCGTCGCCTAATAGAAAATTATATATTCATATTGATTGACAACTATAGATAAATGCACTGATTTGGAAAACCCTCAATTCAAATGAATGATTTCTTTCTAAATAGAGCTATTCAAGTCATCTGGTGAAAATGTATTCATATCACAATATACACAGTGCATGCGGAAAGTATTGACAGCGCTTCAATTTTTCCACATTTGTTTATGTTACAGCCTTATTCCACAATGGATTAAATTAATGTATTTCCTCAACATTCTACACACAATCCCCCATGATGACAATGTGAGAAAATAGTTTTTGAAATTGTTGCAAATTTATTAAAAATAAAAAAGCTGTAAAATCACGTTCATCAGTGTTCACAGCCTTTGCTCAATACTCTGTTGATGCACGTTTGGCAGTGATTACAGCCTCAAGTCTTTTTGAATATGATGCCACAAGCTCTGCACAGCTGTCTTTGGGAATTTATGCCCATTCCTCTCTGCAGCACCTCTCAAGTCTATCAGGTTGAATGGGAAGCGACACTATACAGCCGTTTTCAGATTTCAGAGGATTTAGGTCTGGGCTCTGGCTGGGCCACTCAAGGACATTCACTGAGTCATTGTGAGGCCACTGCATTGATATGTTGGCGGTGTGCTTTGGGTCATTGTCCTGCTGGAAGATGAAGCGTCGCCCCAGTCTGAGGTCAAGAAGCAGGTCTTCATTCAGGATGTCTCTGTACATTTCTGCATTCTTCTTTCCCTCTATCCTGACTAGTCTTCCAGTTCCTGCTGCTTAAAAACATCCCCACAGCATGATGCCAACACCACCATGCTTCACTGTAGGGATGCTGTTCGCCTGGTGATGAGCGCTGCCTGCTTTTTTCCAAACGTAACGCCTGGCGTTCACTCCAAAGAGTTCAGTTTGAGTCTCACCAGAGCAGAGAGCTTAGTTTCTGATGCTCTGAGAGTCCTTCAGATGGTAAACTCCAGGCGGGGAGTGTCTTCCGTCTGGCCGCTCTACCATACAGATGCCTGATTGGTGGATTGCTGCACAGATGGTTGTCCTTCTGTAAGGTTCTCCTCTCTCCACAGAAGAACGCTGGAGCTCAGACAGAGTGACCATCGGGTTATTGATCACCTCCCTGACTAAGGCCCCTCTCCCCCGATCACTCAGCTTAGATGGCCGGCCAGCTCTAGGAAGAGTCCCGGTGGAACTTTCAGAGCAGCAGAAATGTTTCTTTAACCTTCTCCAGCCTTGTGATCGATACAATCCTGTCTCAGAGATCTACAGTCAATTCCTTTGTCTTCATGCTTGGTTTGTGCTTTGTCATGCACTGTCAACCCTGGGCCCTTATATAGACAGGTGTAGCCTTTTCAGATCATGTCCATCAGCTGAATTGAGCACAGGTGAACTCCAATGAAGCTGCTGAAACATCTCAAGAATGATCAGTGGAAACAGAATGAACCTGAGCCAGTGGCGTAGCGTACGGGCCCGCAGGGCACGCACCGCGGGGGGGGGCCCCGCGTGATTAGGGGGCCCCGCGTCGTCGTGATTTTCAATAAACTGTTGGGAACAACTGTGGTCGGAACCAAAGTTCACACGTCTGTGTTCTCTGAACACCTCTCAAGCGGTGGACTACTTCATTCTGATTGCTTGCCGCCAATGTTGCCCACTTAGCGACTTTGTCACTAGATTTAGCGACTTTTCAGACCCCCCCCCTAGCAACAAATCTAGCGACTTTTTTTGTGTGTTATTGGAGATGTTTTTAGACTGTCATTTGTCCATACTGTACCGTCCCTACTCTTCTCAACGAGCTGCGTGTGATGCCGCCGGCCCCTCCCCCGCCTCACAGCACTGACAGGCGGCCCAGTCAGTCCTCTACAGCAGCCTCTCCCACCTGCAGCCCGAGAGCAGATCACCCCTCTGCGTACCGACGACAAATGATTTAGCACAGGCAGTGTGAAGGTATTTCCCTTGTACAGTCAAACAGATCTACTTCTACTTTATTTTAACAATTTAATTGGACCGTTTATTCTTTTCTTGTTCACAATCACAGATATTTTAGTGATAGTATCTGAACTTGTCTGAGTTTATTACATATGAGAGATTACTGCACATTCACTAACGTTACACATCTATAATGATACACTGTATTCAAACAGCAATAAATTTAGTTAAATAAACATGCTTATATAAAGTGTTGTGCAATTATAAATACCCCTTTATTAACCATAGGCTGTTAAACAGAAACGGTAGAACGTGATGACGTCAGTGATATGCAAATTGACGTATGACGTATCCAACCCCCCCTTCATCAGGGGGCCCCGTCAGCGATCCCTGCAGGGGGGCCTCCGCATTTTGCGCTACGCCACTGACCTGAGCTCAGTTTAGAGCTTCATGCCAAAGACTGTGAACACTGAACATGTGATTTTAAAGCTTTTTTTATTTTTAAATAAATTTGCAACAATTTCAAAAACTCTTTTTCCACATAGTCATTGTGTGTAGAATGTTGAGGAAATAAAATAATTGAACCCATTGTGGAATAAGGCTGTAACATAAACAAATGTGGGAAAAGTGAAGCGCTGTCAATACCTTCCGGATGCACTGCGACAGAAAAACTAAATATCGCAATGTCAGATGTTTCCGCTATTGTGCATCAGTGCTGTTGGTGTTTTTGTACGTTTGTATGTTGATTAATTTGTGTCTCCTCCTGCAGCGGACTCCCTGACGGTGCGCTCTGTGCCTGAGGGTGTGGTGTCTCTGCAGCCGGGCGCTCCTCTGTCCCTCAGCTGTGTGGTTTCGGGTTTGGGCTCATGGAACCGCTCTGCACTGCTCGTGCAGTGGATGCGGCGAGGGCTGGCGGGTGGTGTGGAGGTGGAGCTAGCGCGGGTCGGGCCTGACGGGGTGGTGCTGTGGGGTGATGATGCCAGCCGGGCGGGCGGAGGCAGCATGGAGCGTGAGGCTGACGGGAAATTCTCTCTGCGGCTGTTCTCCGTTCACCCTGCAGACGCCGGACTCTACCGCTGCGCCGTGAGTGTGTACGCCGGACGGAAAACACCTGGACCGGCCAGCCCCGCTACTGTAACCCAGAGGTCAGATTGGGTCACCGTTAGCCTGAAGACTGAAGGTGAGTGAGGGAGAGGGAGTCGATGAGTAACATTGGCCTTATGTTTATAATGTATATAAATGTTCTAATGATTTAGACTGCTTTATTGTGGGAAACATACACAAATTGTTTACTTCAACAACATAATCGTCATCTGAATTACTTTTTAGTGTTTTGTTTTTTATTTTACTGTTGGACAAGAGTGCTAAAATTATAACCATTTACCTGAAACTAAAGCTTTTTCAGATTTTTTCGAATAATTTGAATTTATGTTTTCAGACGATTTAATTTTGAATCAAATCGAGAAATCGCGATTTTTTAAAAAATATATATTTAATACATTATAATGGCACCAATGCGCTTTGGTTTACTCTGTATGAAGCAGGAAGCACACCAGAAGCGCCTCTCGGCGACGCGCCTTGCAGCACCACGATTCAGGACGCAGGTCATATTTCAGCCGCGCCACAGATCGTCATCTGATTAGTTTCATGTTCAATATCATGTGAATGTGCGCATTTGGTGTGTGATAGTTTAAACTGTCATTTGCGCGCCGTGTCGCGACGCTTCTGGTGTGCGACCTGCTTGACTGCCTGTTAAATCATGTAGGATTTTACTTGTTGCACGTCTGTGTGGATTGTCAAGACATTCCCCCATCAAGTGGATAAACTCAATCTCAACATGTTTGAAGGACGTAAAAGCCTGCCATGTGAAAAACCACACTGATGTTTTGGTTTGAACACGAGCAGAGGTGAGGGCCTGTAGCAGTGAAAATGAAAGTAGCCGCCCCCATGACGTCATTTAGCAGACCTAGTTGAAAACCAGACAGATCAGGCAGCATAATACAGAGAGTGGAGCAAAGCGCATCAAATGATCGGTATTTAAAAGGTGAAAAAAGAAAAATTTATTAAATATATTATTTTATATTACACACACATCTGGTGCTTGTATTTGCTCCTGCTATACGTCTACAACTTCACGCATTGGGTTAAATTAGGCTTTACAGTTTCCATGTTCAGTCCTTTTCTTCCACTGTATATTTTTAAGAAAAGGCAGCAGCTTTACAACCTGACATTCAATCAGAAGACAAAGTCAAAGCCGAGCTGACAGCCAATCTTTCCTAGACTCAGCAAAACTTGCAAAAAATCCCTCTGTATTCCTGCAACTGCAATATTTACACAAATATTTCTTATTCAAATCTTCAGCAACGATATTTAACTTGTGAATTTGTTTTACATTTATTTACACCTTGACCGATTATTGTATGACATGGCCATTAAAAATACAATGTTCCTTAACCAGATGGTTTAAGTTAATTTTAATGAGAATGTTACTTCAGTCATGTTGTTGTAATGTTTTGAAAAGACTAGTAACACAATAAAAAAAAAATCGAAATCGTGAATTGGTCAAACTTTTTTAAAAAAACTAGATTTGTTTGTAAAAAACAAGATTTGTTTTATTGGACATTTACAATATATTTATAGAGCTTATTGCTTAATGCATAAATTGCGCAAGAACAGATTAAAACAGTTGTTATGTGAACTTTCTGAAGTAAAAAAAAAAGCCTGCAATACTTGCGCCGCCTTTGTGCTCTTCTTATTGGCCCACTGCTCTAGAACTGAACGCTAATGATTGGTTAATATCAGTTGTCAATCACTCAGTCAATGCCTTCAGATGACAGGAGCTACAACTGCGAAAATGTGAAGCGCTGAAGATGAGAGAATAAAAACAACACTGACAGATTATGTTTTAGAAACCACCTAAAGTTACTAATAATGGCTCATCTTATCATATGCGTGTGTGCGTGTTTGGATGCATGCATGCATGTGTTTGCTTTTGTACGCATGTGTGCTAGTGTGTGCCCGTGTTTTTGTTTGCCTGCAAGCTTTTGCGTGCATGCATGTGTGTTTGTTTGTGCATGCATGTTTGTTTGTGTGTCCATATTTTGTATGCATGCATGTTTTCGTGCGCATGCGTACGTGCATGTTTTGGTGCATGTATGTTTGGTTTTGTATGCATGTATGTTCGCGTGTGTCTGTGTTTTTGTATGCATGCATATCTTTGTGCATGCATGTTTGCGTGCGAGCATTTGCATCTGAGTGTTTGCGCGTGCATGTGTGTGTGTGTGTGTGTTTGCACGCATGCATGTTTGTGTGCATGTGTGTTTGCTTTTGTATGCATGCCTGTTTCCGTGCATGTGTGTGAGCTTTTGTGTGCATGTGTGTTTGCGTCCGTGTGTGCACATGTGCGTGCATGCGCATGTCTGTATGTATGTGTCTGTGTGTATATGTATACATTTGTGTGGTTATATGTATGTGTGTTTATATATATGTGTGTGTGTGTGTGTTCTTTAGAGGTTCGCGTGTCTGCTGTTATTGATCTCCCGCGCCGGCCGCTCCTGAAGCGCGGCAGCACCGTCTCCATCTTCTGCAACGTCTCCGTCTGGTCCCGCACTCCCGCACAGGTGGCGCTGGAGTGGCGTCACACACCTGAGGATCCGCTCCAGAAGGACAGATCAGTTTCTGCGGACAGTAAAGGACGAGTTCTCGCGGTGCTGACCCGCGATGGCCTGACGCGCATCTACAGTAACGGCAGCGATCTGAGTGTGGAGCGAGTGTCAGAGATCTGCTACCGGCTGCGGGTTTTCTCTGCCGATCAGCCGGATCAGGGACTCTATCAGTGTGAGGCGCAGGTTTGGGCTCAGGATCCTCGTGGCGGATGGTACGACACCGGAGTGAGAGCCGAGTCGGCCACCGCACGCCTGTATCTATACGCACGAGGTCAGTTTACTCACATTTTATTTGCTCACCTTTAAGTATTCCAAACCTTTCCTCTGTTTACACAAAATAAGATATTTTGAAGAATGTTGAAAACCTGTAACCATTGACTTGCATAGTAGTTAAAATAATTAGTATGGAAGTCAATGGTTACACCTTATACTTGTTTCAAACCACTTGTTAATCACAAAGGAAGATATTTTGAAGAATGTTGAAAACCTGTAACCATTGACTTACATAGTAGGAAAAAGAAATAGTGTGGAAGTCAATGGTTACACCTTATACTTGTTTCATACCACTTGTTAATCACAAAGGAAGATATTTTGAAGAATGTTGAAAACCTGTAACCATTGACTTACATAGTAGGAAAAAGAAATAGTGTGAAAGTCAATGGTTACACTTTATAATTGTTTCAGACCACTTGTTAAGCCTGCTTTATACTTCTGCGTCAAGTGACCGGCTGAGTCCCGCCCAGACTCGTCAGCGCTACCAAGCCGACCAATCACAGAGCTTGCGCTACGTGTCGTTGCGACGTGTACATTTTTTGAGAGGTCACTGATGTGCACGCCGACAGCCACGGCGTAGCGCTATGCGTCAACGCGAAGGCTGCGGCGTAGCATGCGCGTGCGTTTGACGCAGAAGTATAAATCAGCCTTTAATAACAAAGGAAGATATTTTGAAGAATGTTGAAAACCTGTAACCATTGACTTGCATAGAATAAAAAATATATAGTATGGAAGTCAATGGTTACACTTTATACTTGTTTCAAACCTCTTGTTAATCACAAAGGAAGACATTTTGAAGAATGTCAAAAACCTGTAACCATTGACTTGCATAGAATAAAAAATATATAGTATGGAAGTCAATGGTTACACTTTATACTTGTTTCAAACCATTCAGTTACTTTTTTCTGTTAATTATAAAGGAAACTACTTTGAAGAATGTTGACAATTTGTAACCATTGAGTTGCATAGTAGGAAAAGCAAATATTATCGAAGTCAAGGGTTACCGGTTTACAGCATTCTTCAAAATTCATCTTCCTTTGTGATTAACAGAAAAAAATAAACTTCTAAAGGTTTAAAACGACTGTAAAATGAGTAAATGAGGACAGAATAATATAGATGTTTTGGTGAAGCCCTTCTAAAATATAAGAAGGGCATCTATACATAACCTTCTTTTAAGTTATGCAGCATACAGAATTACAGTTGAAAGCAGAAGTGTACATACACTGTATAAAAGGCACATGAGCATTTAAATAAAGTCAGATGTTAATGTGACTAAACCTGTTCTCTTTTAGGTAAATTAGGATTATCAATGTGTTTCTGTTCTTCTTAATAGCAGAATAATGAGAGAGATTTTGTTGAGAAATTGTTTTAACTTTTCTTGAAAGTCAAGTTTACACACAATAAGATTATTCTGCCTCTGGAAAAGCTCAGATGATGATGTCAAGGTTTTGGAGGTTTCTGATTGGCTAATTGACAACATTTGAGTTAATGTGAGGCACAACTGTAGAATAGTGTTGAAGGAAAAGCTCAAACACACTGCTTCCTTGTGTGACAACATGAGAAAATCAACAAGCCAGAATCAACAACAAAGCCAGATTAGCATTAGCTGAATTACACTGGGGAAAGACTCATGTTTGGAGACATGTGCTGTGCTCTGATGGAGCTGAGATTGAACTGTTTGGCTGTAATGAGCAGTGTTACATTTGGAGGACAAAGGGGAAAGCGCACAAGCCTAGCAACACCATCCCAACTGTGCAGTATGGGGGCGGCAGCATCATGTTGTGGGGCTGTTTTGCTGCAGGAGGGACTGGTCCACTTCACAGCATAGATGGCATCATGAAGACAGAACATTATGGAGAAATACTGAAGCAACATCTCAAGACATCAGCCAGGACATTACAACTTGCCCACAAATGGCTCTTCCAAACACACCATGACCCTAAGCACACTGCCAAATGAGTTGTAATGAAAGTGAATGTTTTGGAGTGGCCATCACAAAGCCCTGATCTCAATCCTATAGAAAATTTGTGGGCAGAGTTGGAAAAGCTTGTGCGAGCAAGACTGAGTTACAGCAATTCTGTCAGGAGGAATGGGCCAAAATTCCTGCAAACTATTGTGAGAAGCTTGTGGAAGGAGACCCAAAACATTTGACCAAAGTTATACAATTTAAAAGCAAAGTTAAAAAAATACCAAGAAAATGTGTGTAAACTATTGACTGTCAAGAAATTAATAACAAATTCTCTCATTATTCTGGCATTTAGCAAACGTAAATCATTGAGGTAATCCTAACAGACCTAAAATAGTAAATGTTCAGTCTGATTTACCATCAGAGAGTTTTTTAGAAATGGATATGTTCCTTTTTTATAGTGTATGCAGACTTCTGTTTTCAACTGTATATGTGAACTTGTAATTATTAATAAAACGCATTCTTAAAGGACAAGAACTCACTTTAGCATTGTTTTTGATAAACATGTTCTCTTGGCATGTTTCTTAAATCTCTGCAAACATATTACAGACAGACAGATTGATAGAAGACTGGTTTGACTGACAACACTTCTGTTTTCTGCAGTCACGGATCTGCTGCTCATCCCGCTGGTGGTCGGCGTTTCATCTGCACTATTTGTGGGAGTTTTAATAATCGCGACGGTGACCTGCTGCTTCATGAAGAGACTGGCTAGACAGCGCTCACGTGTGCGGAAATAACACACACCAGACTCTGAAAATTCAGTGACTTGAACAGATGAAGAAATCAGGTGTAACACAGGTATTTGTGCATTATAGATATGAATGATGGTTATGCCGTACGTGGACGGCAGCAGATGCATCAACACAGACACATGTAGGTTCACTCAAGCTGTGATTATAGTGATTTGCACTGTTTCTGCTCTCTAATGTTAATGAAATGGGATAAAAACCACTCTCACAGGGTTTAATACAGATAAATCCACAGACGTCCAGCACTGACATCACTGTCTGTCATTTATATCAGTTCCGATGGTGTAAATGTGCATGCAATTCAGTGTGAGATGAACAAAATACTCGTTGCTATGAAATATTTTTATGGCACTTTCTGCCATTTGGATTTTCACGTTTCCCACTCTTTTGTGCTCTGACTGAAAAACTGCCTGTGTTTTATTTGTCACAGTGACGTGTTTTTGTAGTTACTTCTTGAGTCTTACATTGTGAAAGATAAATTTCACAAAGAAATGGCCTCATCGTGTTTTATCCCCAAATCTCAAGACACAAAATATGCATTTCATTTTATTTTTGGTTTATTCTATTTTAGTTTATTTTTATTATTTTTTTAAATAGAAAATGTGGATAATATTTTATTTTAAGGAAAATAATAATGATGTTGCTATTATTATTATTATTATTATTATTATTTAATACTAGAAAAATATAGTGATGATATCATTAATAATTATAATAATTATCATTATTATTTAATAAAAGAAAAATATGATAATGATGATGAAAATAATAACAATATTAATAATTATTAATTTTACCATTTGTTATTTTGGATAAGTTGCTTGATATTTTTAAGGAAGCTGTCCTTAATAATAGTTGTTGTTGTTGTTGTTGTTAGTATTATTATTATTATTTAATATGAAAATTATGACAAATATTAATAATAATAATTGTTATTATTATTATTTATATATTCTTGTTATTTTGGATACTTTGCTTGATTTTTTAAGGAGGCTATTCTAAATAATAATTGTTGTTGTTGGTATTATTATTATTATTTAATATAAAAAATATGATAATAATGACGAAAATATTAATAATAATAATAATTATTATAATAATAATTGTTGTTATTATTATTGATATAATATTATTGTTATTTTGAATACTTTGCTTGATATTTTTAAACAAACTGTCCTAAATAATAGTTATTATTATTATCATTATTTAATTTTAGAAAAATATGATGATGATGATGATGATGATGATGATGATGATGATGATGATAATGATAATAATGATGATTATTATTATTATTATTATTACTATTATTTAATATAAAAATAGGATGAAAACAATAATATTAATAATATAATATCAATAATAATAATATTTTGGTCCATTATTAGCTTATTATTTTTGTTATAAAACAGATATTAGATTTTCTATTTAATTTCTAATGCATCCTACCAATAGATTTATTCCTAAATCTAACACACACACACATACACAAACACACACACACAAACACAAACACACACACACACACACACTTTGTATGTTTGCATAATATTTTCACTCGGATCAAGCAAATCTACAGCCCAGATGCCAATTTTCTATTTTTCACGTGTGAAATTTGTCCAGTCTGGACATTTGTGAATTTTTTTTATATACTTTATGGTACATTTCAAATGATTGTCATGAATTCAGTGCAGCAGATTCAGCGTTTACTGCAAATGTAATGCTAAAACTCCTACATTATTTTTGTAATTAAAAGGTACAACAGTTAAAAACATGTCTAGTTTTTTAGCATTAGAGTAATTAGTCATTTTAAAATATTTGTAATATTATTTTAGAGTGGAATAGGCCCCGGACTGTATTATTTTTGTCTTTTTTTTTTGTTTGTGTGAAATTCATCTGAACACAATAAATATAAGAGCAAAGTGACGTGTTCATACATCATCTAAATAAGCTATGAGGAGCCTGCATTTCATCATCTTACCACTCTCTAGCGAATCAAACAACAAATTTATTACACTTATTATTGAATTCATTAAAACAAAACCACTTTACCTTATGAAGACACAGAAGAGTCTGTTTTACATATAAATCTAAATCTGCTGGATCACACAAACAGCAATCCCATGCCGATTACTCTTCACTCACGGGACCAAATCTGTGTGTTGTCTGAATGTTATACTGTAATCTCAGTGTTTTGTGTTTCGGGTCATTCTAGAAAACCGGTGCCTTTTGTTTATGTTGTTTATGCATTAATATTTGCATAATTTAATAATAATAAATAAAAAATAAAAAATGTAAATTGTGCTGAATATAAAATGCTCTGCTATTCCCTGCCGAGGATCAACAATCGTCTTCACTTTAAATGAATATGTTATAGTTTAATGGTGTGAGGTTTCTCACGTGAACTTTTTGTTTAGTAAATTGTTTTTAATAACGCAGAAAACTAAAATATCACTCACTTGCATGGTTATTATAAATTATTGCGTTAACCTAAACACTTTTTTACATAAAATGTTAATTAGTTCAGCTAGTTAGCAAGGAAAATGTGTTTAATTGTCATTTATTTTATCTTCAAAATAACTGAAATAGGTCATGAAATAGTAGTATTTTTTTACTTTTTATAAAATTAAAAATAATGATAAAATGAGGAACAACATAACCAAAATATTTTCATTGTTGTCTTTAAAATGTTATGACTTTAATAAATGTTAAATTTATATTGAACAATATAAATATATTGAGTCTTTTCTCAACGTGGACCTGTTTAAAAACAAAGAAACATTTATTTAATTGCCCAATAAGCATTTTGTATTTTCTGCCAGTTAAATAACTGAATAACAACAGCAAATAAAAAATAAAGTGATGAAAAGTAAACTAAAGGAAATAAAATGTATAGGATTCTGACATTTAAAAGAAGTAATAAAAGACTATAAAAAAACTAAAATTAAGACTAAAACTAAGACAAAAACTAAAGACTAAAATATCAATGAAAATTATTTTGAAAAAAGGCAGTAGTCTAAATGAGACCCAAGGATGCAGACATGTATAAAAACATTAACCTAATTGCCAAAAACAATTTGTATTTTCTGCCTGTTTTAAATAACTGTAAATAAATAAACAAAGTGACTAAACGTCAAATGTAAAAAATAAAATGTAAAGAATTTGGACATTTAAAAAAGGAATAAAATGAGGGAAAAAGCCTCAACATAAATAATAATAAAAGGACAGTCATTTCTAAATGAGACCAAAGGATGTGGAAATGTAAATAAACCTAAACAAATAAAAAACATACATTTAATTGACCTAGTTGCCAAATAACATCTGTAGTTTCCGCCAGTTTTAAATAACTGCAAAAATAAATTTAAGGATTAAATATATAATAAATAATAGTAAAAAAAAAAGTACAGTTGTTTTTAAATGAAACCAATAAATCAAACAAAAAGCACTCATTTAATTTACCTAATTGCCTAATATTTAATAACTGAATAATAAATGCAAATAAATAAAGTGACTACATTTTCTTTACTTTTTTAGTTTTACTTTATTTATTTATTTCCAGTAATTATTCAGTTATTTGAAACTAGCAGAAAATACAAATGTTTAAGTAAGTTAATTTATTTTTTATTTTAAAATGTCCACATCCTTTGGTCTAATTTACGAATTTTTGGACTTTTTATTAATATTTGGTACTGCTTTATTACAATGGTGCATTTGAGTATTAGTAGACTGTCTGCTTAATATCTGCTGATGCTGCTCCTTCAACACATTTAACTGACTATAGGAAACTTTGCAAGTACATGTCAACTCACACTAACCCCAACCCCAACCTAACAGTCTACTTATAATCTAATGAGCATTAGTTGGCATGTAGATGCAATGTAACTTACACTCAACAAACCGACCATCAATATAATGTGACACCTAATATTTTTGTATTTAATATTTTGTTTAATATTTTTATTGCCTTATTTTGTAAATCCTTTACGTTATTATTTTACTTTTAAATTAGAATTTGGACATTTCAAAAAGACAATCAGATTTTTAAAAGTCTTGACTAAAATATTAATAAATATTTACAAAAAAGTACAGTGGAGACCTGAAAACCCTTCTTATATAACCCTTAATGTTTTTAAAATAAATATTCGTTTAGCTTTAGATGGTGCAGTCTGCCATTGTCTTCTCTAAGTGTCATTTATTTTAAATCCACCTGTTTGACAGAATGACCCGTGTGTGTTTCATTTTCATTTGCACAGTTTATACTGCGGTCTTCGTTGTGTAAAGCAGCAGATCTGTGTGTGTTCTTCAGCATCACTGAGCTCAATTCTGTGTTTCATGGAGATTCCTGCATTTCCTCTGGGATTGAACTCTTATGAAAGCCACATTAATGTCATCAAAAGGAGGATTCTGTGCTTATTTACAGTGTTCAGACGCTGGAGTCTGATTTATCCTCTTACGCCATGTGACCGACCGCTGAATGACGGTCAGTGAGAGAATATTCTGTGGATATTATTATTATTATTACTAATAATCCTCTTGTTTTTGCTTGTTGACTTGACTTTCTGATGCTAGCTCTTCTCTTTCTCACGTGTCCGTCAGTTGTGCATGTTGTTCATGAATGCATTCAGGACTCACTGTGGTTTGTTTTGAATCAGACACATGCTCTTTCTGTGCGCATTATGCAGTGATGCTGTTTTCTCTTGCACTGTGGTTTTGTTTTGGTCAGTGGTTTCATTGTCTGCTTCAGTTTTTGTGTTGATGGTGCTTGAAGATCCTGAATAAAACATGCCGTGATCCCAGACAACATCCCAGGTTTATTGGAGTGATGCTTTAAAAGCTACTGTCGAATATCAACATCAGCTCGAGCGCTGTGGGACGTGATGTTGCCGTGTCCCAATTCGCCTGTACAGTTGAAGTCAGATTTATTAGCCCTTTTGCCCCAGTTTTCGTTTAAAGGATAGAAGATTTTCTTTAACACATTTCTAATCCTAATAGTTTTAAAGGGCCACGAAACCCTGTTTTTTTATTTTCCCATTTTATTCATGCTTCATTCAATGATCTGAAAAATGAACATCGCTGAGGAACAAGCGCATTGTGGAAAACTTCCTCTATTTTAATTATTTTCGGAAATAAGCTGCTTCTGTTTCTCCGCCGTCTTCATCTTTTTCTGCATTTTGCTTCCGCTTTTCTGCTGTCATTTTGAAATTTGAGCAACTTTTATTGTTCTTCTGTGATGAATTGAGTTCTTCATTTCAATGTTGCTTCTGCTAAATAAAGCTATAAAGCTTCTGCTCAATAGCTTCATGTCAAAATATTCTAAGTCTCGAAGTCAAACCTTTCAAAAAATGACAAAGTCTGAGATCTCCGAAGTCTTTAGGCAAAGCAGTTTATTGTTCAGGGCTCAACAATAAGCACCGCCCAATGGCCCGGGGCCAGCGTGAGAGATGTTCGGGACAGTAGAGAGAATCGTTGAAGGGCGTTGAAGATGAACACAGGGACTCTCGATGAACTCTGGGAGTCCTGCTGAAGGCTTTCTTCTTCATTCCAGATGACTTTATTAATCAGTGATGTGAGTCATGTCAGAGATGTATGGATGCAGTCCTCCAAGCTCATGATGGAGTCAGACACAATATTCATTCTGTCTCCACTGCAGCAGGACTTTATATTCTATACTGGACATTATTTCTGTTCAGTGACGAGACTTTAGTCTGAGCAGAGTCAGACCTTACTTATGAAATCATTCAAAATCAAGGCATGATCAGATTTCATTGAGCTCAAATAAGCAAAATCTAGAGACCTTCGCCTTTCATAGAGACACTTCTGATACCAAATCATCAACTAGAAGTCAAGATATTAATTGTGTTCCTAAAACTTTGATAGGCCACAAGACTTTTGTCAGGTAGTGTGTGTGTGTTTGTGTGAAAATTATGAGTAAGCTGTTCTAGCATCACTATTGCCCATTTTATTTGTCTTTAGTGTAAAGTATCATTAGTGACCTTCAGTTAAACCAGGGGTCATTCACATGAGTTGCCCGCGGGCCTGTTCTAAGAATAGCTCACCATAGCACCACATAAGAGTACGCTGCATCTAATATTTGTATAGGTATTCTTTTAAATCACACTTGCATTGGTGTAAATTTGAAAATTACTTTAAGTTATATATTAAAAAAAAAACAATTTCAGACAAATGAAGTGTGCATATTGATATTTATCTACCTTGTTAAATCATTGTTGACAACTACTGTGAGAAATCATTAACATGATCAGTGTCTTCACATTGATGAATATTATTAATTATTAATAATAACAACATATAATTAAAAGTAAATTAAGAAAAATGTGTTATTTAATAACTGGTAGCCCTTCACACTAATCGGCACCCAAGAAGAAGCTCTCAGTTTCCAAAAGGTTGGTGACCCCTGAGTTAAACAGACACACCTCAGGTACAGCAATTAATCATTGACAACAATCATCGTGCATGCAAAAAAATAATAATCATAAAAATGTAAATATGTAGCATGTATTTATTTCAGACGGTTTATTTCAATCCACAACATGCAAAAAAAATTAAAAGATTTCGTTTTGTCTCTTCATGCATTGAATAACTCTGCTGAATACAATAGTTTGTTTAACTAAGTAGTGCAGCAGGAACATTTCATATGTTAAAGATTATACAATTTTACATTATAATAAATTACATTTTACCATATTATGTTAGCTTAAATACATTTCCAGAGAATTTTTAACACCTAATAATGCAAAATATATACAGTAGTCAAGGTATAAAGTCCATTTACAGAGGCTGCTGCGCTTCATCAAGCATCTAATGCGTGTTGTTGTGAGCACGTTATGTAATATATTTAGTAATGTGTCACCAGTAGTATGCAAAGCCTGATCCGTCCTGAAGCACACAGTCGGTTAGTGATCATAATATATGGGTCACTGTGTGTGTGTGTGTGTGTGTGTGTGTGTGTTCAGTGTCACTGATAACTGCACGTCCAGGAGCGCGGCGTCACCAAATCCCAGAATCCCGCCTGAGTGCACAAAACACACGCATTAAACGTAAGTATGGATGGTTTACAGCACAAATGAACTGTTTTGTTAAGTTTATACTACAAGGCATGCTTGATTCTGATTGGCTGATGACAATTCTAAGGTGATTTTCAGATAAATGCACCGCTAAAGTAGTTCCGGCAGGTTTTGAGCGCATTACAGCTCAATATCGCTCCGCTGAATGAGTTCAGTTATTTTAAAGCATACGTTAAAGCAATAGTAAATGCTTTATTCTGATTGGCTGATGAGAATTCTAAAGTGATTTTTATATAAATGCACAGATAAAGTAGTTCCGGCAGGTTTTGACCGCATATGCTAAATGAGTTCAGTTATTTTAAAGCATGAGTTAAAGCAATGTTAAATGCTTAATTCTGATTGGCTGATGAGTGTTCTAAGATGTGCTGTTATTTTCATACAAATGCACAGATAAAGTAGTTCCGGCATGTTTTGAGTGCATTACAGCTCCATGTCACTCCGCTGAATGATTTCAGCTATTTTAAAGCCTATGTTAAAGCAATGTTAAATGATTGATTCTGATTGGCTATTAAGAATTCTAAAGTGATTTTCATATAAATGCACAGATAAAGTAGTTCCGGCAGGTTTTGACCGCATATGCTAAATGAGTTCAGTTATTTTAAAGCATATGTTAAAGCAATGTTAAATGCTTAATTCTGATTGGCTGATGAGTGCTCTAAGATGTGCTGTTATTTTCATACAAATGCACAGATAAAGTAGTTCTGGCATGTTTTGAGTGCATTACAGCACTATATCACTCCGCTGAATGATATGTTATTTTAAAGCATATGTTAAAGCAATGGTAAATGCTTGATTCTGATTGGCTGATGAGAATTCTAAAGTGATTCTCATATAAATGCACAGCTAAAGTAGTTCCGGCAGGTTTTGAGCGCATTGCAGCTCAATATCGCTCCGCTGAATGAGTTCAGTTATTTTAAAGCATACATTTTAAAGCAATGTTGAATGCTTCATTCTGATTGGCTGATGAGTGCTCTAAGGTGTGCTGTTATTTTCAGGTAAATGCACAGATAAAGTAGTTCCGGCAGGTTTTGAGCGCATTACTGCTCAATATCGCTCCGCTGAATGAGTTCAGTTATTTTAAAGCATACGTAAAAGCAATAGTAAATGCTTTATTCTGATTGGCTGATGAGAATTCTAAAGTGATTTTTATATAAATGCACAGATAAAGTAGTTCCGGCAGGTTTCGACCGCATATGCTAAATGAGTTCAGTTATTTTAAAGCATGAGTTAAAGCAATGTTAAATGCTTAATTCTGATTGGCTGATGAGTGCTCTAAGATGTGCTGTTATTTTCATACAAATTCACAGATAAAGTAGTTCTGGCAAGTTTTGAGCGCATTACAGCTCCATGTCACTCCACTGAATGATTTCAGCTATTTTAAAGCATACGTTAAAGCAATGTTAAATGATTGATTCTGATTGGCTAATAAGAGTTCTAAATGGATTTTCATATAAATGCAGAGATAAAGTAGTTCCGGCATGTTTTGAGTGCATTACAGCACTATATCACTCCGCTGAATGATCTGTTATTTTAAAGCATATGTTAAAGCAATGGTAAATGCTTGATTCTGATTGGCTGATGAGAATTCTAAAGTGATTCTCATATAAATGCACAGCTAAAGTAGTTCCGGCAGGTTTTGAGCGCATTGCAGCTCAATATCGCTCCGCTGAATGAGTTCAGTTATTTTAAAGCATACATTTTAAAGCAATGTTGAATGCTTCATTCTGATTGGCTGATGAGTGTTCTAAGGTGTGCTGGTATTTTCAGATAAATGCACAGATAAATTAGTTTCGGCAGGTTTTGAGCGCATTACAGCTCAATATCGCTCCGCTGAATGAGTTCAGTTATTTTAAAGCATACGTTAAAGCAATAGTAAATGCTTGATTCTGATTGGCTGATGAGAATTGTAAAGTGATTTTTATATAAATGCACAGCTAAAGTAGTTCCGGCAGGTTTTGAGCGCATAAGAGCTCCATATCACTACACTGAATGATTTTAGACAAACACCTGACAAACCCAATCTCAAATACAACTTCTGAACTGTGGATTTAGCTGCGGAGACCAGAGGAATTGCAGAATAATTGACACCAGTCCATTAAATTATGAGAAAATAAGGCAGTTCAATTATATTTAAACTTGCGCAGTAGATGCAATTCGAGGCAAATATCATAATTTCACAAAAACTGTCGTGCATTACTCGTCATTTGTGCCGTGTCGATAATTCTCTATTCATGCATTTGCTTGTTGAAAGCTTGAATCTGATTGGCCAATGGTCACTCTAAGGTGTTTGGTTATTGTCTTCTAAAATCAGAGCTGAAGTAGTTCCGGCAGGTTATGAGCATATTACAGCTCCATATCACTCCGCAGAATGATTTCAGTTCATTTAAAGCAGGGGTGTCCAAACTCGGTCCTAGAGTCAATCACTTCTTATATCAGACACATTTGTTCAGCCAGAAGGATGACTCCACATGTTGACTCCTGCTTTGAAATGTTGCTGTATTCAGAGTGACCCTGCAGTGCCACCTAGTGGATGATGACAATATGTTTGCATTGCAATTTTTAGTTGTGCAATAATCTGTTCTTGATGTTATTTCATAATGTTGCGTCCCTCAGAATTTCTCATATTTATTTCCGCTGTGTGAGCTGTCACCACACCAGCTGGCAGCGTCGTCTTCTGCTGGATTTGTAACTTAATCCTGGACAGAACTTAATAGTCACAGTCTTTGAGCCACATCTGCACTGCGAGCCTTCGTGACCAAACACTGATCCGTTAATCGCAGAGAGCAAGTGTGTGAGTGTTTTATAGTGTGTGTGAAAGAGAATCCTGTAGGTTCACTAGACATACAAGATACAGGAACTGAACTTTTTATCTCACAAATTTTGTGATTAGAAATTTGCATTAACGAGCAGTTGGACAGGTGTACCTAATAAAGTGGCCGGTGAGAGTATGAAGGAATGATTAATTGGCAATTGTGAGGGCCTTTGATGCTGCCATTTTCTCTTAAAGTGACAGTTCACCCAAACATGAAAATTCTGTCATCATTTCTTGATTCTCCATTCGTTTTAAACCTGTTTGAGTTTTATTCGTCTGCTGAACACAAACGAAGGTACATTAAAGAATGCTGGGGGGGAAAAAAACTATATTTTGTTCCTACTATGGAAGTCAATAGCTGTTTTTCTCCAACATTTACCAGCTTTGTGTTCAACAGAAGAAAGAAATGCATCAATTCAAACACTGGAATGTGAGGAAATAAGGATATTTGGAGTTTTGAGTCTCTTTAAGTAAGAACTTTGAGATTATAATTGTTTTAAAAAGTCACAATTCTGATTTAAATTGGAGGATAATTGTGGATTATTGTGTTTCTGACTTTCCTTATTTTAAAAAGAGTGTCAGAAAAAGTCAGAGTTGTGAGTTTAGATGAGAGTGTGTGATGGTGTGATTTTGCAGTGGTCAGTTCTTACCCCGGTGCGCGGGCAGTGAATCTGTGCGTACCACTCCAGACAGTACAGACACACGTGGACACCCTGACCGATGAACAGACACGTCCACATGATGATGTTCCACACCGGACTCTTGCGTTTGTCATTCATGGCGAAGTTGAACACCACTGGAAAGGTAAGAAAAAATTGCTTCATTTCTGCCTGTT
Organism: Danio rerio; assembly: GCF_052040795.2. Lineage (NCBI taxonomy): Eukaryota > Metazoa > Chordata > Actinopteri > Cypriniformes > Danionidae > Danio > Danio rerio. Next base: position 60,730,813 of record NC_141026.1, read on the forward strand.
CATTAACTAAGTAATGGAGAGCCCGGTGAGCCTTTTATGTCGTCCTTGTTGCTCTGACATTTGACATTTTTGGATAAATGTTCGACAAAATATTCATGCATTTACTCATCAAATTATGTGTTAATTATCAAATAATAATGTAATCATACTGGATGTATGTAAATAAAATAATAAACAAATAAATATGTGCATAAATGCATGTGTGAATGAAAGACTGTATGCACAAATGAATATTTTAATGAATGCTGGAATTCTTCATCTGTGTTTGCATGCATTTATTTACTGTACTACTTCATGCATGCATTCATTTATATGATTATTTTTTGCATGCAATCATTCATGTATTAATGCATATATTAATTTATGCATGCATGCATGCATTTTTCTCTTGTATACAATTAATTTGCATGCAATTATTCATGCATTTATGCATATATTAATTTATGCATGCATGCATTTTTCTCATGTATACATTCAATTTGCATGCAATTATTCATGCATCTTTTTGTTAATGCATACATTTTTGAAATTCAGCCATGCATTAATCTTTTTAACTATATTTCTTAATAAATGCATGCATGCATTTTATCATCTATATATTTAATTTGCGCATGCAATCATTCATTAATTATGCACTTATGCATACATTTATTAATTCAGATATGCATGAATTTGTTCAACTATATTTATTAATTCATGTATGCATGTATTTTTTCATGTACATATTTAATTTGTGCATGCAATCATTCATTAATGTATGCATATATTCATTAATTCATATATGATTTTTTTCAACTATATTTATTAATTGCATTAATTTAATTAAATTTATGTATTTATTAACCTGCATTTTTCATGTATATATTTTATGTGGACTTTACTAGAACTTCTATATTAAGCTGCTTTGACATAATCTACATTGTAAAAGCGCTATAGAAATAAAGATGAATTGAATTTCTGTATGCAATCATTCATGCATTTATGCATATATTTATTCCTTTAGACATACAGTTAGAATTATTTGCCCCCCTTTGATTTTTTTATTTTTATTTATTTTTCTATTTTTAATATTTCCCAAATTAAGTTGAACAGATACAGGAAATGTTCACAGTATGTCTGATGATATTTGTTCTTCTAGAGAAAGTCTTAATTGTTTTATTTTGGGTAGACTAAAAGCAGTTTTTAATTTTTTTAAGCACCATCTTAAGGTCAATATTCTTTGCCACTTTAAGCTAAATTGTTTTAAATGTCTACAGAACAAAAAATAATTCAGGGGGGCGAATAATTCTGACTTCAACTGTACATGGAGTTATTCAATTTTATTTATTAATCTATTTGTGCATGTAATAATTTTTGCATATATGCATATATTTATTCAGGCATGCATGCATTTATTCAAGTATATATATTCATTCATGCATGCATATATATTATTACTTTTGTTAAAAACTGCTTTTGCACAGCGCCCTTTAAAGCAAACTGTGAAAACACATTTCATCATAGGAACTGAATGTGTCAAACCTGCTCTATAGATCACACTGATTTGTGCATGGCTGATATTAGAGTATATTTATCATGCAGTTGTGTTTGTTTTGCTGTTTTCTTACCACCAATGCCAGCAAACGTGCAGAACATCACCGGGTAGAAGAAGCCGAAGCCCATGGTGAAGGCGTACTCATGAACTAATGCAGAAACAGCGAACACAGAGAGCGTGGCCACCGAGCGCAGCTTATACCCCGACAGCTGATGGACAGAGCAGAAAACACGCACTCGCAATCATCCTGACATGAGCTGCAGCGTGGGGTCAGTCAAACACTCACCCAGAGGAAATCTCTGTAGGCGTAGTAGTACAGCCAGTCGTGCACCACAATGTTCCACGTGCGGTAATAATTAGCAAACGAAGTGGAGTTCCACCAGTCCTGATAAAACACACACGCATATGCACACCCATTCTTGCTGGATTAGGAGTAATTAAGTGATATGAAACATCCTTCAGCTTTCATTTAAACAGAAAGCTTTCCATACAGTTTTAAAAACCACAGAAGCATGGCTCAGACGTGTGTTTAATTAGTTAGCTAACATTAAATGACAATAAGTCAGAAATAGATGTATTAATCTTTGTTGATTAGACGGTTCATTTATGGCAATTATCATTTTATTTCATTTTGCTAGTTTAATTTGAAGTCCCAAAAATAGTAGTTTTGGTTATAGTCAGCATGAATAATCCTGCATACTCACTTTATAAAACATGCGGTCAGCAAAGCGCAGCATCTCCGCGAAAGCATTGAGCCAGCAGTGCAGAAATGCATAAAAGCCCAGCATTAACATCAGCATTCCTGCAAAACCACAACAAACGCAGTCTAAGATCACACACACACACCGCCTGAGAACATCTGCAGGAGCTCGCTTGTATTAATCATGTGCTGAAATCAAAAGTCAGGATGTTTGGGGAAAGTTTCTGAGTTGATTGAGGGTTGACAGTCCGTTCAGAAACTTACAGATGCTGATGTAGAATGATGAGTGTATAGAAGTGTTTATGTTTGTGTTTGGGTTGGTGTGTTTGAGTGTATATATATGTGTATTTATGTGAGGTTTTGTTTATGTGTGTGTGTGTGTGTGTGTGTGTGTGCAGTACCTGGGAACGCAGCGTGGAAGAGCGTCAGTATGAGTGTGCGTGTGCTGAACTGCAGGCCGCTCTTGTTCCTGAACACTGGGATGCAGAGACGCTCCAGGATGAAGTACAGGTAGAAGAGACTCGCCAGCACCTGACAGACACACAACAACACCTCACTCAGGTGAGACTCATCATAATCATACATTTCTACACTTCTACCACAATAAACAATAACAGACACTTTCCTTGTATTTACTGTGGTAATTGCATGTAATTATGCATAGTTACATGCAGCTAAACCTCACCTGCACTTTTACTGACCGTATAGTAAGTGCATGTAATTAGATATTATTATTTAGTATTTAAATGAACAGGTACACTGTAACAAATATCTAAAATTGTATACTGTTGAACATTTTCATGTGAAATGTTCATTATTTTTCGAATATGCTGTTTAAGTTATGTTTAAGTGCTGTTTTACATAGCAGGGACATTGTTTTCTAGTATATTGTTTTAACTGGAGAAAGTCTTGTTGCTTTTAGTTTTGCTGACAAAATAAATAAATGTCTATAAATAAATAAATAAATAAATGAATAAGTAAATAAATAAATATATATAAATAAATAAATAATTTATATAAATAAATAAATAATGTCTATAAATAAATGAATAAATGTCTATAAATAAATAAATAAATAAATAAATGTCTATAAATAAATAAATAAATGTCTATTAATAAATAAATAAATGTCTATAAATAAATAAATGTCTATTAATAAATAAATGTCTATAAAAAAATAATGTCTATAAATAAATGTCAATAAATAAATAATGTCTATAAATAAATAAATTTCTATTAATAAATAAATAAATGTCTATAAATAAATAAATGTCTAAAAATAAATAAATAAATGTCTATAAATAAATAAATAATGTCTATAAATAAATAAATGTCTATTAATAAATAAATAATGTCTATAAATAAATAAATGTCTATAAATAAATAAATGATGTCTATAAATAAATAAATGTCTATTAATAAATAAATAAATAAATGTCTATAAATAAATAAATTTCTATTAATAAATAAATAAATGTCTATAAATAAATAAATGTCTATAAATAAATAAATAAATGTTTATAAATAAATAAATGTCTAAAAATAAATAAATGTCTATTAATAAATAAATAAATGTCTATAAATAAATAAATAATGTCTATAAATAAATAAATGTCTATTAATAAATAAATAAATAAATGTCTATAAATAAATAAATGTCTATAAATAAATAAATGTCTATTAATAAATAAATAAATGTCTATGAATAAATAAATTCCTATTAATAAATAAATAAATGTCTATAAATAAATAAATGTCTATAAATAAATAAATAAATAAATAAATGTTTATAAATAAATAAATGTCTATAAATAAATGAATAAATAATGTCTATAAATAAGTAAATGTCTATAAATAAATAAATAATGTCTATAAATAAATGTCTATAATAAATAAATAAATAATGTCTATAAATAAATAAATAATGTCTATAAATAAATAAATGTCTATAAATAAATAAATTATGTCTATAAATAAATAAATAAATAAATGTCTATAAATAAATAAATAATGTCTATAAATAAATGTCTATAAATAAATAAATGTCTATAAATAAATAAATAATGTCTATAAATAAATGTCTATAAATAAATAAATGTCTATAAAGAAATAAATATATGTCTATAAAGAAATAAATAATGTCTATAAATAAATAATGTCTATAAATAAATGAATAAGTAAATAAATAAATGTGTATAAATAAATGTGTATAAATAAATAAATGAATAAGTAAATAAATAAATGTCTATAAATAAATAAATAAATGTGTATAAATAAATAAATAAATGTCTATAAAGAAATAAATAAATATCTATAAAGAAATAAATAATGTCCATAAATAAATAATGTCTATAAATAAATGTCTATAATAAATAAATAAATAAATAATGTCTATAAATAAATAAATAATGTCTATAAATAAATAAATGTCTATAAATAAATAAATAAATGTCTATAAAGAAATAAATAAATGTCTATAAAGAAATAAATAATGTCTATAAATAAATAATGTCTATAAATAAACGAATAAGTAAATAAATAAATGTGTATAAATAAATAAATAAATGTGTATAAATAAATAAATGAATAAGTAAATAAATAAATGTCTATCTATGCTGCATTGATAATGCCGTTTTATATTCACAGTGTGCGCGCTTAACTCTTTCAGTTGGTCTACTTGTTGATTGACTTAAATTTCTCGGTAAATCAAATCAGAGCTCAAGTTTAAACTCTTAGTTTACTGAACCTTCTTACTGAAGTAGGCCCCAAGAGGACTGAGGTTATTAACAGATTTACGCAAAAATAAATAATAATCTAGTGCCTTTTACAGCAGTTACATTTAGATGATGTTTTCATCCACCAACAAAACAAAAGGGTAATAAATTTGCCCAGAGTGTATCATTGAGTTAAAAAAAAAAAAGTTAAAGCAATTATTTCCCAAAACAAGAGTCAAAATAAGATTTGTCACCAAAAATCATTCGGCTATCAGAAACACAGAAAAAGTTTTGGCCATGTTAAGACTGAAAATCACCCCAGAGTGGATGAAAACATCCCCAACGGCACATAAGGGTTAATAATAATTCATGCTCCTGAATTAAAAATCCTAACAGCGATTAAGAAATACTGTAGCACATATATTGTTCATAGCTAGTTACTGCTCTCACACTTTATATAGACGCACAAAACATTCTACCCTTTATGCATGTATATTCCTTATAAAGTATATTTCTATAGCGCTATGAGCTCTTGTATGTCAATAGATACAGATAATTTTGCGATCTGAGTTCATGCACCCTTTAACACCAGTGATTAGTCAATCTCACCTTCAGAAAGTTCATGCCCACAAACCTCCATCTGATGTTTGGGTTTCTAAAAGGGAACAACAAACAGTGTGGATATTGATTTCTCCATCTGTCATGTTGTGATACAGTTTGTGTGTCAGGTGTTTACCGCGGATAAACCTCACGGTAGATCAGAGTCGGGCAGAACAAGAAGTACAGATAACTGGAGAGAGCTGGAAACCACAGACGTTCACCTGAGAGAGAGAAAACAAACACTGCATTACTGGATTAACATCAACACTGTAAAAACTGCAGGGTTACACACAATTGCTTCATGTTTTTCCAAAATAAACCGATTATGTTTATTTATTAGGTCACACTTTAGATTAGGGCACAATTTACGCTATTAATAAACCATTAACTAACACTACTGTCTTACTAAACATCTAATTAGCTGTTTATTAATAGTTAGTAAGGTAGAAGTTGGATTTAGGTTTGGGGTAGGATTAGAGATGCAGAATAAAATCATACTTAATAACTCAACAGTTCATATCATTATAATAGGCAGGTAAAAACCCAGCAGTAAACAGCTTGAGTTGTGACCTAAACTAAAGTGTTACCATTAATTTACCAAATTTCACTGGATTGGACATAATTGTTTACAAAAAAAATCTGAAGTTTTTGAGTGTATTACAGGCAAGCACAAGATTGTGGGTACATTTCTGGCATTTCCATTCATTTTCAGTATATACACTCCCCGGCCACTTTATTAGGTACACCTTACTTGTACCGTGTTGGACCCCTTTTACTTTCAGAACCGCCTTAATCCTTCATGGCAGAGATTCAGCAAGCTACTGGAAATTTTCCTCAGAGATTTTGCTCCATATTGACATGATAGCATCACACAGTTGCACAGTTGGCAGCACCACATCCCAAAGATGCTCTATTGGATTGAGATCTGCTGACTGTGGAGGCCATTTGAGTACAGTGAACTCATTGTCATGTTCAAGAAACCAGTCTGAGATGATTCACGCTTTATGACATGGTGGGTTATCCTCTTTTTTTTTATTTCTCTGTTTTGGAGCATTCTCTGTAAAACCTAGAGATGGTTGTGCGTGAAAATCCCAGTAGATCAGCAGTTTCTGAAATACTCAGAGCAGCCCGTCTGGCAGC